>NC_060207.1:191484285-191787321 GCF_021130785.1 Homalodisca vitripennis
AGTTCTGCAGATGCTTAACTTATTATTACGAAACAGCCTGAAAAAACACAACTGATTATTATATTTTCATTATTTGACTGAAGTTCTATAGATATTTAAAGATGAATGATTTGTATCAAATATTGTTTTAACTTATCCCTAAAATATTCACATTATTTATTTGTATTTTGTTTAATAAAAATTTCACAACTGCGTGTTTTGAACTGTTTAAAAACATAGAACATTGCTTAGTTATTTAATAGTTGTGTTGTTGTGCAGACTAATAATAGATATAGGGTAAGTATACATCCATAAGTAAATAAATCAACTTAAAAGTATTCCTAAACAAATAGTGTAAATAAATTTAAAATTTGTAGTGACGCCATCTAGACCAGACTATAACGGTCTGGCGGCTAGAAACACTATAACTTGATAACGGTTATAGCCTAGTCGCATAACTCCTTTATTAGCCATCTGTGGAGGCTACAAAATAAAACAGTACTGTTCCACCAGACTGGCTACCATCTGGCCGTAATATGCTTTGGTAGCTACCTAGTTACATTAACTATTGGCACGCATCTCAAAAAGTGACAAATTTTAAATTTGCCAAGTCATATTTTGCATTTAAAAACGTAATATTTAAGATTCATATGCGGGGATTCATTTAAAGTAAATAATTCTTTGAGCAAGTGAGTGTACATTAAACCATGCACTTTGTTTTTGGTATTTTATTATATGTTAGTATGAACTACTTGCACTTGTTGTGAGTTACCTAAATTAAACAAATATGAAATATGATTTAAGGTTACTGATGATAACGTTAATTAGTTTTGTTTCTGGAAGTTTTAATTGCTTGAATTGTTAATAGTTAGGTTTTGCTGGTAAAGTTGTTTTTTCATACAATATTTTATTCTTATCATAGTATAGAACAGATGATACTTATGTTATTAAAAAAAAAAATAAAGTTTTCTTGAGAAAAGCTTACATTTATTAGTGAAATATTGAGGTAAGTACCATTGGATTAAAAATGTCAAAATTATGTTTGTAAAAATGTTTTTATTTTGTGTTATGTTGGGGGTTGTTTAACGCATTAGCACAGAAAATTTCATATGAATGAACTAGAATGAGATTTTCCTCTAATCGTTTGGGTTTCAATATTATATTGTTTTTACATTACACTAAGAAAATGTTAAAACAATAAAGTAGTAATTTTTTTATAATTTAATCACCTATATAATAAAAACACTTGTTCTCATGTAAGTTTAAAATGGAGCTTATTAACTTTCAAATGTTAAATTCCACAAAAGACCCACGGCGTATGAATTTTTATCTATAAAGGAAATATATTTTCTGTACAATCAACGTTGTTTTATTTCTTAATACTGAAAAATTTAATATTTTCGATCTAGCTACACAATATATATATATATATATATATATATATATATATATATATATATATATATATATATATATATACATATATATATAAAACATGTAGAAAATCGCTAGACATTAATATTTTTATTCTGTGATATGGTGTATTAGTGACAGTGAATTTTTTAGTTTGTTTGCTTTTGTTATGTACACATACTTGATATTATTTTAAAGATATAACTTAACATTGTAGAAATGAAAACCTTGATTAAATCAAAATTCATCATATATTATTTACAGCCGATCAGACTTGAAACACAACCTCGTGTTTTGATACTTATCTAACAACTTACTGGTAATTGATAAAAACTTTGATAATCCCCCAACTGATCTATTGAACGATCTATTATAATTCATTGAATCAGCCTCTACCTGAGCTGGTGATGCTTTGGCAAGACCGGTCACCAAGCGTGCACTCGTTATCAGTTATAATCGCTTACGTCGAACATCAGAGATAGCAAACTGTACTATGATAAGCGATAAGTAAAATTACACTCTTCTAAACAATAAAAATAATTTTTTCTCTTTTAATAATTTTTATCATAGTTTCTGTGTTTTGTTATTCCAATTTGAATGATGAAAATCGCGCTATCAGGAAATCGTTTACAGTTGTCATACTTATGGTTCTTCTGAAGAATATAGGCTACAATCGTGATCAGGATTAATTTGTATAAGATCATTCAAATAATATTCCTAAATTATTTTATTTGTTCAAGAGTTAAGGAAAATCGCATTGTATTTAGTTACACCTAATGATTAAAAGGCACTAAATGTCTGAATGACCTTGGGACTGAAGTAATTAATTGGAGAGGAACTGTTTAACGTTAAGTTAGTAACGTATAACTTTACATTACAAAGAAATAATGTTAAACTAATTTAAAATGGTTAAAAAAATCAAGGACATGCTGTAACGACATTCATCTTTACGTTAAAACCATAAGAACAATTCTAAACCACACGTTTAAAGCCGTTTTTTGTTTGTAAACTATTCATTTTAAAGATAAAATACTACGCATCCTAACCATAAAATACAATATATGAGTTGTACTGAGAAATTATACTAAGAACAAATCTCTAAACTGTTGACAATTTCGCCATTTCAATATTAAAACATTACATTAAAGTACATTTAAATAAATGTTTGGATACATATTAATAATCTAATTTTTTTTATTATGCATCTTACATGACACTAAGGTCAAAAATAAGCGAGTAAAAAGGTTTCAAGTTCTCATGGGGATGTTTAATACTTGTTCATAGTCAAGCACATTTCATTAAATACAGTGCAAGGCGAGGATAGGCAATTTGAATACTCGTTAGACGCAACGAGGATAGGCCACTTTGGAACATCTAGCTGAAGCGTCCGCTGTCCAGCTAACAAATTGTCCTAAAAAAAATAAAACTATGCAACTCATAGTATATGATAACATAGAAATTAAAATATATAAACATATACAACGATAGTAATAAGTTAGTAACAAAATAACTATTAGTATGGAAATAACAAAGTAAAACATTGATAGAAAATTCATCATGCGCAGTATTTAGTATTGGGAACTTTTTGATAATTTAAATAGCATAGTAATATAAGGAATTTTGAATTTTTTATCTTGTAAAATTAAAACTCTTGTTAGAAATAATTGTGTATGAAATAGTTTACTAAGGTATTTAGTTAAGTGATACACTAACATAGTAACAAATACTAATTAAATTAGTAATATGGTACATAGCGTAATTTACTGAGGGATTTTAATTAATGCACACGCAGATGGGTGCACTTCTTAAGTAATACTACTGTTTTAAGAAATAATCCCATTTAATATTACACTTATTACAACTAATAAATTAAATACATGTCAATAACTTCATTGGTTAAAAAGGCATATAAAAGTACTTGAACTTTACATATTAAATACAACAAATTACATAAAGGATTACAATAAAAAGGATATATAAGCATTAATATACTGTAGGTTGTGACGCCTAATGTCATCAAATAATGTATTTAAAATAATTATATCTGATCAACAAATGAAAATTATAATATACTAAAAAATTTAGCAAATTTTCAAAATTTAATTAAAATTAAAGATAAAGAGAAATATAAAATTATACATTTCAGAAAGAAATATAAAATTGTGAACCTAGCGATAGGTAATTTCATTGTTGACAGTTTCAGAAATATATATTCAGGCCAGCATGCTGAGCTGAGTAAACTCCACCGACAGCCAAGATAATAACTAATCCTTACAAAAGCAGTTTTAAATTTGATTTGCAACGTCCCAGGGGTATATAGAGAGATAGCAAGAGAAAAACTCTCCCTGACCCGATCCTTTGTCATGAAACTTCCATTCGATATTCAAAAAGTGCAAATCAAATATATTATCCTCCCGGCCTGCAGTATTCTAAGCTGGGTCAGCAAAAAAATAATCAGAATGCAGAAAACCTGTTTCCGCAGAGTACCAGCCAGTTCAGCGTATGGGACCTTCCCCTCCGACCCCATAAAAAGTTCGGCCGGTAGGCGAACTACACGGCCCGGCTAAAAAAAGAACATGGCCTGACGGTGTCGCGTCCACACACGCTTCGTCCGATGTAGGTAAGCTAATTTTTAATAAAAACACGTTTTCTTTATTCGCCCTTAAATTTTATTCGTCGAATCCAATTTAATTTTCTTTATGGACATTTCGTTTCATCGGTTTCACTGCGTTTTCTTTCTAACAGCTGTGCACATAACGTGCAGAAGTGATTATAATGCTTCAATAACGCGCGATTTTCTGTTGGTATTCAATATTTGGTAATTTTACTTGTTTCGAAACACTCTTTTATGTAAACACTTTACAATGAACTGTCATATTATAGTATTGATTTGTTTTGTTCCCTTTATAAAATCACGTGTTATTATCAGTGCTTAAAAAATGAAATAATAATGAATTTATTCTAGAAAACTTACTGAGATTAGCTTATAGCTGAATTACCTAGTATTTTAAAACTAATAGTCTAAGCAATCTTAATACTTCATACAGCGAGGCTTAAGTTGTTAGCTTATACAATTCCCGAAATCAATAACAATAATACATTCAGAACATATTTGAGATTAAATATATTTAAAATAATAATTTATGTTTAAAAAAGAAACTAAAAAAATCTATATACTTTTTATCCAAAGGATACTATCGTAAATCTATCTACTCACATTGACATAACATATCTTGTATAACTATTTATTTGTTTCTATCTATTCGTTTCTCGTTATTTAACTTTTAGTACGCATGATATTTGGATGATATTAGCTTGTACCAGGGCTTTTTCCTTAAAATAACATTAAATAACTTTTCTCTATGTATTTGTTGATTATTATTCTCTTTCATATTTGTAAATGTGTACAGTACTTAACTAAATCACAGAATAACTCTGAAATACTATTAGTACTCAAGTACTACAGTAAACCAGGATACCTCTCCTTAACGCGATTTAAAATATATACTGCTCGTTTTTATGTATTGTACCACAAGTTCTTAGTTACACTACCAAATGCCATACGATCTCTATTTATTTGCGATAACTTTTGAATTTGTTACAGTGTAGTATGCAATATAGTATGAATATTTACTACGTATAAATGGAATATAAGAATAGGTAGAGCACTTTACACTTTTTAAAATTTAATTTAAAATTTAATTGCAGTTGCAATATTATATAACAATTCACAAAACCGTTACATTGTGATTGGTTTTATGCTCATCGACAGTGAAGTCGAAGGAGAAAATAATTATACTACGTATAATAATAATTTAATAACCTTCAATGATATCTAAGTGTAATTATCATTCCTATAATCAACCTTGGCCGTACAGTCCCTTCTTCAGTACTCTAGGACGGAAGGAATGTGGCCTTCAAAACGAACCCATCGGGAAACAATTTTTACCAACTTAATTGTTTATAAACCCATCTGGAAAATTATTTTTTATAAACCCATCAGGAAACTTAATTGTTTATAGGCCCATCGGGAATAAATTATGCTATGTTAGATATACCCACTCGACTGTATTATAAATAATGTAATTTATGTCGATACACAAGGCATGAAGTTCGAGGCCTCAAGAGAAGCAACCAGGAATTCCGCCTTTGGTAACAGCTAGCTCACATAAGATATATTGTGGTTTTTTGGAAAATAAATACGTCCAATTATCAGTTATTCTCCTTACTACGAAGGATTTTCCTCGTTTTACCTTAATTTATCCTTATCACGTACGTTCATTAACATTACTAGTCATCCTTACTCTCTTAGGTATCATTGACCTTGATCACTTTTTCAATTCTGTTTAAGTGTATAATTTAAAAAAAAAAAAAAAAAAAAAAAAAAAAAAAAAAAAAAAAAAAAAAAAAAAAAAAACATGAGACCAATTACATTAATGGCGGTGTAAGTTTTCATGTGTTTAATTTGTCTATATTATTTTTTTGGACCGATATTACATCTGATCGTAAAATATCTGATTTAATAATTCACACGAAAGGTTATGCTGACAAAGTGATCATATATTAAAAGTTCCTTGTAATTAATTAGATAGGCTGTTATTTGAAAACGGGACTTTAGTAAGTAGTAGACTATATTTTAGGTATTTATTTCATCTCTAAGCTTAATGAATTTACGCTCTTCATACATGGATGATTGAATTCAAGACTTATTTTTTATTTATTTTTGATAAAAATCACAATTATGTCTCCATCACCATCTAATTATGGAAAACAATATATGTTACTTGAATCTGCTGTTTGTGTCTCACACCATGGTATGTTGTACATGCAGAGACTAGGGTAATTAGTTTCTCTACTCCATTCATGGATAAATACCCGATTACAAATTTAATTTCTATCTAGTTAAGATTATACCTGAATTCAATAAACATCAGTATCACCTATAGATTTTATAGGAATGCGAAGTTGAGTGGCAAATATTTTGCATAGATACTTATATATATATATATATATATATATATATATATATATATATATATATATATATATTGAAAAATAAAAAGATTTTCATGTTTAACGTTTAGAAATATAATTTAAATCATATCGTCTAATAGTAAAATTCAATACTTATATTTGTAAGAAATGTTTTTTAAGTTTTTATTTCATTGAAATGCTATCTGAATTTTTACTGTAGAATTTTATAACACTTAGTATTAAATTTGTATTACATATAATACAAGCACAAAATCTATTTTCAGATTTTAAGCTATCTAGATTTTGTTTTATCTCCTGTATTCAATTGCGATGATGAATATTTAGAAACAAAATTGAATGACGTCATGATATCTGAACTATACAGATTATATCTTGATATTGTTTGTCAATTCGTTAAAGCGGTTTTCAATTCAAACGTAATTTAAAGGAATGCTTTCTATTAATAATACGATTTTGTTAAACCTATTTCAATATTTTTGTTGTTGTAATTATTCTTCAGACTCACATAACCTTTAGGGTTAATCGTATGACAGGGCCTTATGGCCCTAAATTCGCCCTTTTGTATATATAATACAAATAAAGTCATTTGAATTTGAATTTGAATAACCTTAATACGATATAACCAAGATTTGCATTATAGAAATGGCATGATAGTTGAAAATTGAAATTGCTATATTGGATGTTGTATTATTTTGTACAAAAAATAAATTGTGTAAATTAGATTAAAAAATATTGTTAAAGTATTTACAAAAAAAGTCAAATACGTAGGAAACGCAATTTTTAATGTTTAATGGATTCCATTATTATATAATGGTTTAACTATTTTAGCGATTTCGGTTCTTTACATTATTCAGTAAATAAAAAACATATGATAGTGAGTTTTACACTGTAGATATTATTTATATTTAGGTGGAGTTTATTTAATCCCATTATTTCAGATTAAAACACCCATAGTTTCACACTTAAAATCTAAGTTCCGCATATTAAAAATAAAAAAAGTTATAGAGTATATTTACTAAACCTCTAATAAACATTAAAATTCCTTAGTTTGTTATAAGTTTGAGACGACAACAGTGTCATAAAGCTGGTCTATATAGTACACAATGTATTTAGTATTTTAATGTAATAACAGTATACAAATGTAACGTGATTAAGTTCTTTCTAATCTCAATAGTAATGTAATAGTAACTGTACTAAATTATTTTGTCGAAATTTTTTTACTATATTAATGTACAGAACCTCGTGAAACATCCAAAAAGTGAAAAATGTCTATGTTGGTTGTGACGATAGAATAATAGATTATGTTCAAAATTTAAAATACTTAGTAATTCTCGTGTTAACATTGTGCTAGTATTTTTGATTACAAGCTGTTGAAATAAGCTATTAAAGTTGAGAATGCAAATATTTAACTGCTCAACGGTATTTTCATCTGAGTGTAATACAAAATTATTTCGAGTATTGTATTAATGTTTTTTCAATATGCAATTTTATGTATTTGTGGACTTAATATACAATATTAACTGATTTTGGCAGGTAATTGGGTTTTCCTTTTCAATTGGCCCATCTTATTTACTAATGTTATTATTTCAAATTACCTTTCAACTTTTACTAGATTTTCTAAATATGGGTGACGTATATCGACTGAATAAAAGTTTAATAAAGTCCACGAAATGGTTTATAGGTGGAAGTTGTACTATCCAGTAATGAAATTATACCCATTTAGTTAATTTACAGTAGAATAGCATACTTTATAAACTTCTAAAACGTTCTATTATATATTAAAATGATATATTAAATAATATAAAGTACGTTTTCAATGTTCAATTGTACAAACGGTATCTTTAAAAACGAATTCAGAACAAGTCCTGAAGCGTAGGAATGAAAAAAGATAAAAAGTTAACGGAAGGACGTAAAGAATTCAGACATTGTAATAATGAAACCTTTGTGAATTTGCCAGAAACTCAACTCGTCTGCCATTAAATTAAACTTCTGTGTAATAAGAGGTATTTTTAGATAAAACTCCTCCCAGCTCAAACAACGTAAAGTTATTACATACTTGTCTTTCGTATACATTATATTGTTTGGTATTAGAACAAGATATGTTACAGCTTGAAATGTTAAAATTATTAAAGAAAATCAAAATATTTTAGCAACTACTCGGTTGTATACATTTATAAATGATTTAGCTACTATTTTTCTTCATATATAATTTTTAATTACATGTAAAAATGCCGTTTGGGCTTATATAATATATCTCCCTCCATATTGGAAACTATATAATACCGTACTAGCTGCTACCCACAGCATTTTATACATTATTCCGTATAAGCAGAAGATAATTTCTTAGAAATCTGAAGTTAAAAGAGTGTCATTTTACGGAGCACTGTATGGTCGATGATATTCAGTATTTAGGCATCCATTTATCCACAATACAGCAACACAAATTCGTTCATAGTAACATTCCTATTAGATATTTTGTCATTTTTACTGATATTGGCAGTTGTACACAACTTTACATATCGTTTCAATTAAACCCTGAAGCTCCTAATCCAGATAATTATGTCATGCGAACCCTTATTCTAAGCGTTTAATTTGCAAACCACCAGGATCATACGGAAACAGCTGACTTTGTATATCAAACGGGTCAGAGGTCTTAGAAGACAGGACAACCTGATCTGAGTTTGGAGTTGTTTTATAGCCATACAGTCATGTCATTGAACGTATGATATAATAATTTGTAACCCAATTTCGAGTTATGTATTTCAGAATGTGAACAAACATTGTTACTAAGTTACAAATAAAATACAGAAAAAAACATAGAAAGTTCTCGACATTGGTGTTTAAGAATGGTCATCGCTTTCAGTCACATCCCTTGCTAAGAGACTTTCAGTGATACGTACTCAGTAATGACTACACTACACTATTCCATGGTGAAGTAGGCATGTATGATATACTTTACTAGTTCATGTAGTATTAGTAGTATGAATTATGAGTAATAAAAGTCAAGATTGATTTAAATGTAACCTTTTTATAATTTTCTTGTTCTGTTAGGACAAGAAGCGTAAAAAAATGCATCTAGTCCTGTAAAGACCTTTGCGCTGCCTCCGGAACGACAGGATATTCTGGATAGGTAAGAGGGGCCGCAGATTCTCCTGTCGAGATTCACGAGGAAAAGTTAGAGCACAAATGTCTAGTCGTGTACCCTTGGAAAATGGGAAAGCCAGCTCTGAACCAGCCTCTACAGCACGCAAGAGGTGACACACCCTTATATCTAAGCTGGCAAGAACCTTTGACTTTTATGGAAAGAACCCTACCAACTCCAACAGTCATCTCCTGCAGTAGACTAGACCAATCACATTAACCTTGCGCCCCAGAATCTTGACTTTTGCTGTTAGTGATGTGCCGATCTTGGACATCCATAAGGTTTCCCAGATTTAAGTGACAAATCGGTGGTGTTTGCTGTACCCAATTGTGTGTTCAGCTGGTAGGTATAAACCAGCTAGAAGGGAACCCTCTGAGGATGACCTCTTAAGTTACCGTTTAACTTTATATTAATTTCTTGATGTCTGTGTTATGTAAAAGGACAAACTACGAAAAAGCTATAAGAACGATTAACAAATCCTCTCTAAAAAGCACGGATCATTAATTTTAAGGAATGGTTATTATTATATACTATTATATCAGCCATATACATCACTTTACTAAGGGTTACTTATAAATAGTTATATATTTATTTTAAAATCATAAAAAGAAAGGGATGATATTTTTCCTGACCTCAAAGTTCCTTGAAGGCCCATGGCTGTTCTAGCAGGGCAACTTTACTGACTGGCTAATCACATTATCAGCCATTATAAGTATAAAATAATCGATGTTAAATATATATATTGTTTCTTACGGATATTATAGTATTTTCGAAGCTAATGCTTAGCAAGTTTGTACAGAAAACCCTGTCTAGTATTACAGAATAAAATAAACTAAAATGTACAAAATCACAAAAGGTGGATAGTTGAGTTTATATAGTTTATATATGTAAATCAGTACATACACATTACTAAACAGATTATCGACAGATTGATCATTATAAATATTGATAGCCAAAGAGTGGCATAATTTACCTCTATGGTATTTAGGCTTACTAACGTATTCACACTCGGTCATTTAGCCAATCACCAATTAAAGGAAATAAACGTACTTTCGCAAAGCACTGAAAATTAGGATAAGCATTTGGGTTCGCCATATTACCGTTTATGGGATATTCCGATGGCGAGCCGATAAAAGCGTTATGTTTTGAGTGTTTGAAGTCCTCAAAGGGAAATATACAGTTAAATGATTTTGTATTTTCAAGGTGCAAATGATTACTTGTATTTCGTAATACCAATACTAATACGTGTTTCAAAGTTTATTACTCGAAATTAGATAATTATTAAAGTAAGAGCTATTAGAAAAAAATATAAATTGTTAATTTATTCACTTATATATAATATATAAATATATATTATAAGGAACAGAAACGTCACCGACTTAATAATTCTATATGCTGTCTGCCTATACTAGACACATATAATAAGATACTTATCCACGTGCATAATTTTTCCATAATCATACAGAGCAATATAATTAAAATATGGTGCTATCGTATAGTTAAAAGTGTGATTTTTAATTGTCAAAATTATTAATTTTTAATATTGTCTCTATAGGTTGATATAAAGAAAGTCTAATGTTGCAAAAGTGTAAATGACATATTGCAGAAGTTATTTGGTATCTTTGGAGCGAAGAAATTGATAAAAGTTGTAATTATAGATTATGGATTATAGATTATGCACCTAAATGGCATAATACACTTTGGTCATCTCGTTATAGATAATTCTCTGTCTTCGTGCAATGTGATAATTTTCAAGAACCATCAATAGAGGTATGAACGAATATTTGTATATTATTCAGTAAAATTATAACAAAGACTGGATTTATTAGTCTTTCAATATTACAAAGTGTAATATTTCAATTACACGAAAACTTCTGATATCAATACTTCACGAGTAGAATATATTAAAGGATTTTCTTCCTGAATCCGTGAGTGAACGCAGACCTACTACAAAAAGACAGAATGGAGTGCAATGGTTTGTTTTTCGACTTACTCGTAGGAATGACTCATGATATAAGTAAAGATTCTTGAAGAAGTCAGATTGGGACTGCTCCATGGTGTATAGAAGTACGAGATGCATGGTTAGGCTACAGGGATAGCTATTATTTAGATAATACTATCTAAATAATAGCCTAGTGATGATGTTTTTCCTGACCTCAAAGTTCCTTGAAGGCCCATTGCTGTACTAGCAGGGCAACTTTACTGACTGGCTAATCACATTATCTGTCATTTATCACATTATCTGAACCCTGTTTTAGAACAGGTAAGCTTCGATTTACTATAATACCCAAAGGAGAGTACTCGAATAACCTGTTTGAACCTTATATTGTCATGATCTGGGCACTGATTTGAGGATTTATTAACCGATATGACCAATCTCAGAAATATTTATGTAGACATCATTGTTGGTTCAAAACCTCTTTTAGAGACTACTTCCGGAAGTGAACGAAATATTTGTTAAGATGGAGAATTCAAGTATTTATCGTTAAAAGTCTTTAAGACAAATAAATTCGACATTTTTTATAGGTTATGGAATAAATATTACAGTAAGTAATTTGAGATCTTAATGAAATGTGTTCATGATAGTGCAATGAAGACTTCAGCGGCTACAGAGAAAAGAATATCTCTTGTAGATAAAAAATAGACTACTTTGATCATGACGGGTTAAAAAACAATGGACTAGTACTATTTGTAAGTCTTTGATTGCTTCTGTCTATGAATTTAGGTGACAGGCATTTCGTCTTCACGGATTAACCCAGGCTCACCATGCTTGCATATTTTCAATTGCTTTCTACAAAGTTCGCTGGATTTGAAAACTAGAAGACAATTTTCAGGATGAAAAGACAATTCAGACAGTTGATTAGACTGGAGGGCATGGAATTCATTCTTAGATTTGTGAATAAAGCACAAGAGTCTAAAGATAACCGGTTTGAATAAATAAAATATTACAACAAAATATGCAGTTATGCTTTACTAATTCAGGAAAAAGTAATAACTAAATAATTATTTGTACTTCTTGAGTTTACAAAAATACTGAATGTATGCATACAGATAAGTATTCCTGAATAGCATGAATTTGTCACGATGTTTGCAACATTCAGCTTTCATAAAAAACTTTCAATAAAAATGGCAAGAATGTATTCGTCTTTTCGAGCGAAGTAATGCCCCCTCTATATACTTGAAATTATATAGAGACCCCCTCTAAAGACTTTAGGGCACCGTTTCACCGATATCATGAATTTTTGTATAGGTTTTATGACTCAAACAACAGAAATGTAGTTAGGTTTATACATAAATACAGTATCTCTAGGCAGAACGTGCTGCAGATCCTCGAAGAAACGTTTGTCTTCTCTCCGTAGGTAAGATAGACAACTAAAATTATTACTGATATCACCCAACTGAGTCTTAGTAAAAATTTGGAAGGGATTTACTTGTGGGTGAAATACCTCGTATGTATTTTTATTTGTTAACGTGACTGGTCAATCCCAAAGAAGAAATGGCAATGTTGACGAAACTTTTAATCTCTTCAATCTTGTCCAAGACAGTTGGAACAATTCATGCTTGTACAAAGAATTTAGTGTAATACTTGAGATTAGTAGTTAACTGCCTTCTTTTCTATCTGGAGAGTATCAGATCCACTCTTCAGAAGTTTGCTAATACGTTTTCGGTGCTAAGTGGGCTGATGAAAATTGTTTCCTATTCATTCTGCAAAGATAATACACTTTGAGTTTTAAAATAATGAAAGTGGATATTTGATAGCCCCACATTGACTTGAACCATGCTCGCTTTTGCGAAGTACATACCAAGCTATGTCTGGAGCCACAACGGTAATAAAAGATGGTCATTTGGTGTTGGATCTTCGTCCTA
The DNA here is from genome assembly GCF_021130785.1 of Homalodisca vitripennis. Classification (NCBI taxonomy): domain Eukaryota; kingdom Metazoa; phylum Arthropoda; class Insecta; order Hemiptera; family Cicadellidae; genus Homalodisca; species Homalodisca vitripennis. The sequence goes on from NC_060207.1 coordinate 191,497,682, forward strand.
GTGTTTCATGGAGAGTTCAATTTTGGCTGGTTTATACCTTCCAGTTGAACCTACACTCGGTAGAACAAAATCGATTTCATATGGGCAATTCCATGGGTGCCTAGGAGCGGCATATGGTTGCGGTTAGCTAAGATATTGTGGTAGAAGGAAGGGTCGATAGGTCTAGCTTACTGCGGAGGATGACTGTTAGAGTCAATGGAGCTCCTTTCGTGTTAAAGGATGTTGCTGGCCTAAACATGAAAGAGTGTCTTCCCGTACCCACTTTGACTGGAAGAGGTTGGCACAGTTCTAGATCCCTTACTTCCAAGGTGATATAGAGCGAGCTATCTCTTACTCATTGAATTTCGACAAGGACCAACGTTACTCTTTTTGTAAATCATATCACTCCGGAACCAAGTGAAAAGGTTATTCTTCTTTTCTATTATTTATTTTCCAAAAATATTAAAAACAGCAAGTGGTTAATAGCGAAATATAGCTTTGATCTTAGTTTCATGTAATATTTGACATGTACTGATTAATGTACTGATCCATAATATCTAATAAGTTAAATACCAATCGTGACATTGAGAAATCTTGTATTTTTCCAGGATTACTGGTATTATTAACTGCATTGTTACACACTGTAGGTACGAAAACATACGTAGCGTCCTTAAAATCTATTGAAAGTTCTACTTGTGTTCTTCCTTAATAGAGGCAACCTAGCTTTATCAAAAACACTTAAGCAACTATATAATTATGTACTTCTTACTTGAATAAATACATGGAGAATTGGAAAATACGGGGAGAAGGACATACAGATAGGTGAAGGGTATCAGATATCGGACTTTGGATCTGAGTTAGAGCTACTGCAAAATCAGATCATGTTTGCAACAGTTTAATATATATATATATATATATATATATATATATATATATATATATATATATATATATATATATATCAGTAAAAAACCTTATACTGTATGACATCTCCAACTTATTCTGTTTGATAGATCCTCGTATAAGCCAGTGACCCGTGGGGATGAGAAGAAGAAGGCTCATAGAGATAGAACTCTCATAACAGATTTTTTATAGTACGTTGAGGGTTTACAATATATTACACAAACACTTTCAAATGTAATAATAACATCAAGTTAACATTTTGTATTAAATAAAAGAGAGGCATATCCTGTTTTCATACTGTACGTGTTAAATATCACAAAATTATTTACTACTTTTTTAATTAAATCAAACAAAAATATAAGTTTTACGAGATTGGAAATGTTAGCGAAATATAATAAAATCAGCTGAAGCATTCAAACTAGTTGGTGCCATAAAACAAAGAACAAGGATATTTTAATAGCACCTCAGGCTACTAGCCATAGCTAAGCTTGACTGCTGACATGAATAAAGCACTGCAGATACTAACTGAGCTAAGATCATGTATACAAGTCAACTCACACTGTTTAGCCTCATGGTGAATGCACCATAATCTTGCTTGAGCCGTTGTCATGGCTTTACTATCAGCATAAACTTCAGTCATATTGTGAAGCTGAAGATTATTGGATATGCAACTGATCAGAGAACATGAGTGAACAGTGTACTTTAGTTCCCCCAGGAGAAATACTCTCGTATCTGTACAACAAACAGTATATACATAAATAGATTCAATTAAATCCAAGATTGCTTTGTTACATAATCACTACAATAACCTAGTTCCAAGAAATATAGTTACTATAATATAAGTAATGCCAAGAGCGAATAGTTATAATCAATACAGGATGGAAGAGGTAATGTACTACGGAACTTATCTCTACACCTTAGTATAGGGGTAAGGCCGCGGCTCTCTAACTGAGAGGTTACAGGTTCGATTCCCGGGGAGGTCGATGAATATTTGTAAGTGGGTTTGGAACTTTTTATCATAAAAAAAACGAAAGAAAAAACAGTTTGGTATGCTCAATTGAAATGCCGTTGGCGTGGAAAGAAAAAGTATTTATCTGGTTTCTCTGTAAAAGGTATCTAGAACTCCTATCACCTTTGAATTTTAAACCAACTAAGCCGATATTTCATGAAAGTTGTAAAGCAAAATTGTTTTTACTGTCCTAACCTAATTCTTTACCTTCTTGACACCATAATTTCAAGAAAATTTATTTTTTTTTTGAAATTCTGTTTAAAATCTCAGAAGAGTACAGGTAATTACTTGTACTTCTACAAATTCCTAAACTAGGCTATTATAATGTTGCATTGCTTATAAAGTGTAGGGATTTTGATTCTAAAATCGTTTAGAAATGTATTATAATAAAAACAACACTCTGCTTAAAAGTAGTACCATCTGGAATTTCTACTATTATTTGTAAAATTAATTTCATAGCAATATTCATAAATTTGAATAGAAATATAATAAATCACAAGTAGAATATTGTTGGTCCAAGAGCTAGGAATATTATGAACTCAGTCTTTACAAATGTGTTATACCAGTATACAAACACCGCATAAAATATGGAATATTTATAGGATATCGTATAATAAAAAACTTGGTTATAGGTTTTAAAAAATGGGAGGTATTTTAATACAGGTTTAAAAAAATAATTTTAAAGTTAAAACTTTTAATAATTTGTTACAAAATGTAAGATAACATTTTTCGAAGTAAAGAGTGAAACAGGCAAACATGTTGTGATCAAATATATTAAAGTACGTTAACAAGAGTAAAAACATTTTGGATAATTTATTTTATAAAGAATGTATGATAGTTTTTTTTTTTACAGTTATTTATATTAATGAGTAATTAAATATTTGATGTTGAAATCTGCCATTCATCATTGGGGATTTGTTGTTTTTGATATAAGATTTTTTCATACTATAAAAGCTAGATTCTCAATTTATGTAATATATATATATATATATATATATATATATATATATATATATATTTTTATTTTTTTTTATTTTGTACTATAAATATTACAAATATGTCTGTTGGTACCTTATTACTAACATGTCTTAAAAACGCCTAATATTATGTAGATATTGTCTTATTTTAATGTTTTTTTTGTGTTTTGACAATGTATAACCAAATGTGAGAAAACATTTATTTTAACTGCATGATATTTATTAAACTTAGACTATTAGTTGTTTCATGTTTAGGTTGCCACTCATATTGTGCAGTGGGTATTATAAAAGCCTTTGAAAGTTCAAGAGAATTCCTCGTTCTTCTGGATCGTGCAAGTGAATGCAAACAAAAAATTTTCCATTTTCTAAAATAAATATTGCACGGGGATTTTGTTATTAACAAAAGCCCTTTCTGATTAAAGCTGGTGGAAGCAATATGGCGGAACCATCCATCTTCCAGGCTCCTCAATAAGAGTAAAAAGCCATGTTTCACTCCGGCAGAATAAATAATACATCCTATCATCCACACGTGGCCGGCGAAATTGCAACTGTATTCTTGACAATAATCTGAAAACTTCACCCTTGGGTAGGCTCCCTATCCACGTCATCCTCGTGTATTATAAATTAAATTATGGAAAAGAGTGGGGGCCTGCTTTATCACCGGATGAAAAACGTTCTTGTACACACGTAAATTTCGAGCCGAACCGAGTATCTTGCCTGGGGTGGGCGTGCGGCCATTAATTAGACAGGCTTAACTTCTGCAAATGCTTCTAGCAGACTCATTTGTTCTGCTGATCAATGGCAGGGCACCATTAAGTTCGCTCGCTGCCAGCCCGGCCCGCTTGGTCCTCTCCTCTCCTCTCCTCGCCCACTCGGCCGGGGATTTCAGAAAGAAAAAATACATTATTAAAGGGGAAACCGTGTTTACCCTCCCCGTACCCTTGTCGGATGAAAAAGTAAAAAATACACGAAAGGTAAATATAATTCGGCTAAAACGGGAACGGGTACCGAATAATGAAAACATTTAGCATTTCCCAGACGCTGGGGCTCTTTGTGTTTCTGGCCTTTGTGTTAATGAAATAGTTGCGAAACATTTTACGGTCGCCTGAACACCGACTGTTGTACACAATGATGTAGAGATTCCGGCTGGAGAAATAAGACCTACCAAAGACAAACTTCATTATCAGCGTAAATAAAAAATATTTAGAATCGAAAAAAATTATTATCAAACCTACGATGGATGTTGTTATAGTCAGCCATCGTATAATTTAAAAATTGTAATTTGATTCACATTATAATTTAGTTAACACATTAAGAAAATTGTACTAAGTACTGTTCATCCAATCGTTCGCTACAGCAGGAGTAATGGTAATATTTTGTTTGTGATGAACTAGTCCGTAATTCAACATTAAGTGAACTAAAACTAATTCATAATAGACGAGTAACTTTGTCATTCGCATTGGACATTACCACCACACCTGTAGTAAATGCATGTATTGCACAACTGTAACTTCCACCTCCTGATTTCCAACTCCAGCGCCGTGCCGTCCTCCAACATAGCGGGTGTTGCTGATACGATATATTAAACTACAATAACTCATTAGTATCGTAGTTTTGTCGATGGAAGGGCCGCACCGGAGCATGCGATGTTCGCTGCATTCATCACCGTTGCTGAGGGACCGGGTTTTGTTTCAGGTCGGTATAATGTGCAGGAAATCACTGAAGCCAGAAGGAGAAGCGGCCCTGCCATTTTCCAACGCCCGTCACGCCGTGCTCTTCCGTCCCGATATTAGCGCCCGTATCCACGGGCTATCATTAGTTAAATTTATGTCACACCACGAAAAGGGATCATATTCCGAAGAGTTTACTCGTTTTACATTTTAATACTTTACTTACTATATGAGGTTGTAAAAAATTTAGTAAATATCGTATAATATAAATAGCTTTAATTAATATGAATTTGTCTAAAAGTGCTTACGAAATAAGCAAGGTAAAATAATCAAAACTTACATTTTACAAACGATTTGTTGCAAAAAGTTGTTAACTTCATCATTTTATCACAATTCTTTCTACAACACTAGAGTTTCCGTTGTAAATTATGTAATTTAGATTTTATGTTCGGTAAAAATATATGTGCTACGGAAATATCCTATTGGTATTTAAATGATAAAATTTGTCACGGTAGGTATTTTTTCACAGGTGGGAAAGTTTTATTTTGAAAATACAATTTCAAGTACTCGTATTTGGTTTCTTTAAACAACTACGTGAATTATATATGTAAAGCAGTTCTGAAATTCTGAGCAGCACATAGGACATGCCCCTATGCTTCGGTATAATGATAATAGGCAAGACTTTGTGATCGTGGATGACCAAGTACTAACTTACCAGTCAAGGTAAGAAGACTTTTGATTCCAAATTTACTGGTCAAAAACTTTCTGCATTTTGTTAACAACTTCATGTTTTTTTTTACTATACTGTCCAATGCAATGTTCAAATAAAATTGCAATACTTTTTTCGCAGCCGTTATGAGCCCCAATGTCTCATAAGAACGGTTGTATAGAAATATAACTATCATTGAAGCTCAAATTTAATACAATGCGGTAAAATCATTCATAAGTTCTTGAATGATTACAAACCCGATTCATTCGTGGTCGACGCTCTTTCAGATCTTTCTGTGCCAAAGTGCAGTGAGCACCGGAGCGAAACCGCTGTATAACACGGCAGCATGCTGTGTCATCCTTCACAGTATCTAAGTGCTCTTAAGTGCTATATATCGCTTAAGTGAATGTCATCACTTTCTTGTTCAGTGCTATACAATGAACAAACTAGACATAATCTTAATAAAGGATACGAAGTGGAACTCGTGTTGTTGATGCCATAATATTTGATCGTATTTGGAAGTAACTTTGGAATCAAGTGCTCTGACGCTTGTAATTATTAACTTCTTACGTAACTAACAAACTAGACATAATCTTAATAAAGGATACGAAGTGGAACTCGTGTTGTTGATGCCATAATATTTGATCGTATTTGGAAGTAACTTTGGAATCAAAGTGCTCTGACGGTTGTAATTATAAACTTATTACGTAACTAACAAACTAGACATAATCTTAATAAAGGATACGAAATGGAACTCGTGTTGTTGATGCCATAATATTTGATCGTATTTGGAAGTAACTATGGAATCAAAGTCCTCTGACGCTTGTAATTGTAAACTTCTTACGTAACTAACAAACTAGACATAATCTTAATAAAGGATACGAAAGTGGAACTCGTGTTGTTGATGCCATAATATTTGATCGTATTTGGAAGTAACTTTGGAATCAAAGTGCTCTGACGGTTGTAATTGTAAACTTCTTACGTAACTAACAAACTAGACATAATCTTAATAAAGGATACGAAATGGAACTCGTGTTGTTGATGCCATAATATTTGATCGTATTTGTAAGTAACTTTGGAATCAAAGTGCTCTGACGCTTGTAATTGTAAACTTCTTACGTAACTAACAAACTAGACATAATCTTAATAAAGGATACGAAGTGGAACTCGTGTTGTTGATGCCATAATATTTGATCGTATTTGGAAGTAACTTTGGAATTAAAGTGCTCTGACGGTTGTAATTTTATAAACTTCTTACGTAACTTTTCCATTGTAAAAGCATTTCCCAGCTTACATAACAGACTTTAGAACATTATAGAATAAGATAAGAGAAAGTAAGCCTTGGTAGAATAAGGATGCAGTAACATGAAAAATAACACCTTCATTCACCAGGCAACTTTTAAAAATTTTTATTCGCCACAGCCTTGTGTTGTAAAATCTATATTGCAACTGTTGAAATTGTGTACTGGAAGTGCATGAAATTCATGTTTTTTTTTTTGCATTGATAAAATTTAATTCAGTTTGGACACCTTGGCTTTGATGGTGCGTTACAAATTGGGTTTGAAAAAAGTAAAAGGTCACAGATTCATCGTACGTAAATTATATAAAGGTTTTATGTTGACCTTTAAATATAGGTGTGACAGATATTTATCTTTTTCAATTGAGAAAGTGTTGTTAATGCTAAACAACTTGATATATCTTATAAATTAATTAAAAACTCGAATGTTGCTATTTTTGTTTCGTGCACCGAATCAAGTTGGACGTTTTCAAACATATCAATATAGGCTGGAAAAGGATTCTATCAAAATAATTATTCCAAAATATTTAAAGTATGATTATTTTGATTGAATAGCGAATGACTTTCCCAGAAGAAGGCTTCTTCATCCCTCCTTATAATCTCAAATATGTTCAGTTACTTTGCCTTGTATTTTATTATAAACTATAAATGATATCGTTATAATATTACGAATTTTATCATATGATAAAGATTAATTGTGATTTCAAGGATTCCAAATTCACATAATTGTGTTGAAACTGGTGGCTGCCATTTTATCCACCAAGCTCTGTCGCAGTAGGAGGAATGTGTTACAAATAATTATATCACTATAACTCTGTGACTCTTTATAACTATAACCTAATATAACAATTTGTAAATGATATAACAATGGCGAACTAGGTATATCTTTTCATACTAAAAATGTATATAAATAATATGGATAAGCAGAACCTAAATCTGTTTAAAAAGCTTAATTTCAGTAATTTTCATGATTATGCATGAAAAAGAAGATATGAAGAATATTTCTTTAATTTCCTTACGTTGTTAGGTTGTGAGTTCAAAATTCGAGGAGTACAGTTTCTGCGTATTATGCTTAAGGCTAGACCTTGATAACATTTGGTCTATTATTGCTTTGCAGTTTCAGTCTACGTTTATCTTTTATGGATGTGCTTTTGAATGACGAAATGTTTAGAAATTTTACGAAGCTGTTTAGTTTTTAGTTTCATTACATGATAGTATGAATGAGGTATTTTCTCATACTTTAATAAAGAGTGATGCAACTATAATTTTCTAAGTTTAAAACTAGTTATTTTTTTAATGGATGGAATACATACTATATTAGACTAGTCTATTCAGAAAATACGTTTTAAAATGACTGGATATTGAAAGACCTCTCAAATCCTTCCTCACCATCCCTTTAGATTGAAGGAAAATGCCACAGTATCTATCTTCAAGGCATAAACTAGTTATGCTAATAATAAAGATATTACACTGAAATATCACAATAAAGATATTAAAGATATTACAATTTACACTGAAATATAAATTAGATCCTGCAAATTGTATAGGTGTAGAAAATTTAACTTTCAATTGGTTAAAAATATTACAAACGTCTAAATTATTAATCTCATTTTTGTATTTCAAGAAATCATTGAATATATTATTTCTGTAATTTCAGTTGATTACTTGTTATTATTTATTACACAATATAATAAATATTTACTGGAATATTTTACAAATTATTTGAGATTCAGACTGTGCTATTTTAGTTTTTCAGTTATAAAACTAATCAAATTTGAACATAATATGTGAAGTAATTTAATTATAATTTTGAAACCTTTACACAACTCGTTAAAAAATTACATAATAATTTTTTTTTCAAGAAAAAAACTAATAAAAACACACACCTTCATTTTATTACATATCCTATACTTTATTGCTACACTTCAGAAACGTTTTGTACAAGATAATTATAAAATGGAATAAATTTCTAACTTATTTTATTTGATCAGATTAAATTACAACGTTCATCATTTAAATTGCAAATTATTTGTAACATTTTCGTTATATTTACAAGCTTTGACATGTTTTTTGAAACAATTTTTTCAATCTGTTTTCAATTTCGTAAACATCAAGTGATAAGTAAAAATAGTATAATAACTATCCAGCACTAATCGCAACTGTTTCAAAGATTGTTAAAAAATCCAGCAATCCCTATTTTGAGCATCCCGTTTACGAGAAAAGCTGCTGTAAAGTCGATCTAGTATCGATAAAACAACCTTAACACGTTTCACAAACGCCGATCCTCTCGAAATACGCTGCAAACGTCCACTTTGAACACTTCTGAAGTATTAAATAGAGTTACAGATCCACGGTTTCCATTGGAAGGATTGTCAACGTTACATTCTCTGACCTTTTAAAGCTCTTGGTAAAGCACAAACGATGTATATAGAGAAACAATCGAGGGAATGGAATCAAAGCAACGAGCTTTCTATCGATGCAATGTGATTCTAAGCTTTGATCTTGTGTTATTGAATCATATCTGATTGTATCGAGACAACGTACCTCATAAGATTACATGCAGGGGGCTTTACTACACGCTACAATGTTATCTGTAGTTTGTACTTGCAGTTTCGTTTGTACTTTGTTAAATACACCGTTCTGCTAACTGGATTTACACCCATTACCCACAAAGCAGTGTTCGTCCGTGGCGGAAATTGCGTGTAAAATGTTTAACATGTCAAGTCTCAAATTATACAACCAATTTGATAGTTTGATAGCTATTTATTAGTTAAATTTAAAAGAATGTCTAACTACTAATATTATGTTCGCTATATAATTGGTTATTGAAGAAAAATAAATATTTTTGAAAGTTTTCAGTTTAGTTCGTGATTTGAGGTAGTTATGTATGTATACTATAACAGTTTTTGTGTCTCATTATACTTGTACCAGATGTGTTGGAAGTTAAAAATTTATTCAATAAGTATTTGTTGTAATAAGTCCCAAGAAGACTTTTCATGTGACCATAGCATTATACGTTATTTCTGTAAAACAGTTTTATATTGTCTTCTATTTTAGTTTAAAAATAATAAAACAGTTATCGCCTATAGAATAATTGGCTTTTAAATAACTTGGGAAGTCTCTTAATCCACTTAATACGTTGACAAGTTTCAAAAAAGTTTTCACTATGCTGAAGATGGTTACCTACATACTGGAAGAAAGGGTTTTTCATTTTAGTAAATACGAGTTAAATTGTGTAGAGAATTCTTATTCTATGAATCGACGTAGATTAGTTCACAACCTCCAAATACTACGTACAAGGTTTGACAGCCCATTCTGCAAATTCCTCATGATGGTGATAAACAGGATATTTTATCTTCACCTTCATCTTTATATATCTTTTTCACGAAGTTGTTTAATTCCTAAAAGTGCCTTCTTACATTACATACACAAAAAACGATTCAGATCACGATAATAATCTTTGATTACTATGAGTTGCAAAATTAACAGGAGATGCATGCTATCTAAGACTGATAAAAACGGACCGACAACGCATTCACATGATACTTTAATGTTACAAAATGTCTGAAACAGGAAATAAACCATAGTTGTAAGTTCATGTGTCGGGTTAAGATTCAGTTCAACTTCCTCTTAGTGTGTGGTCTGAAATCCAATGCTGTCGCAGACCTGACTTCTGAAATCCTGAGTTATATTTGACTAAAGAGATCCAAAGAAGGGGGCGAAGAGAAGCTTAAACTGAACTCTTTGCAACGTTTCGACATCAGAGACACCTGGACTACAAAATATAGTATAATCTAGGTCAAGACGTATTCTCAATTTACAGGGTCCACAATTGAATTGTCTTGATGCCCGTTATACACATGCGAACTGGATCTTATAATTCACATTGAATCAACTGCTCCCACCATAGCTACGCTATGTGTAATTTGAAAATATTCTTAATAAGCGAGATAATGATTTGTTATCAAAGATATCAAAAGTGTATCTATTTTTCAGATTAGCAGTCAACATTATTTAAAAATAAAACGAAATGAAAAAGAACACTACTACATTTTAGTCTATTTTCGTGGATATTTAAAAATAAAATTAAAGAATGTGTTATTTTAATAGGCGAATTTAGAACCTTAGCCCTCTCTGACACTTATCGGTGACTTTCGAACTAGTACCAATGGCCGGGCAGGCTAGCTGTTTGCAAGGACAGGATCGCTCAACGGTCACTCATCCAAGCAGTAACCACGCTTGACATTGCTTGATCTTACGATAACCACCACTACACATGCCTTTGGCATGTTTAAAGACATTTTATAAAATATAGTGGCAGTCGCAATGAAATTTGTCATGATCTAAGACAAAGAAAATGTCTACAATATTAAGAAACCATGGTGGCATAAAAGGACTGAACTTGATGCGATGTTTTACCTATATTATTTAACTTTATTATGATAAAAGTATCACGATAAGTACCCATTTGGCCTTAAATCACCATAATTCAGCTGATATATACACTCAAACAGAGAATCGTGTAGTAAATTAGCCAAAATATTATCATTGTGTTGTAGGACGTCTATTGAAATCTTTCAAATACTTAAGAAGTGCTTTTAAGACTTGAACCTTAATTGTCTCTTGCCTTCTTGTTATTATTACCAAACCGCTTTGAGGTATCAAATCACAGTCTGAAAATAATGAACATATTTAAATCTATTTATGGTGGTGCATAGACTGCATTTTCAGCTAATTTTAGAAAACAATTCCACTATTTAGACCTGCTTATCATTTTTATTATAGACAAAAACGTTTTATTATATGAAAGTGAATCAATGTACTTATTACTTAGCACATATTAAGTTTCAAACTATACAATGAAGTGGCGTTTAAGAATAAGTATAATAAATACAATATTTTTGGCAGGCATACTTGAAAATACAGATAAAATGGTAATGTAATGAGTATTAAATATGTCATTCAGGAACATACATGTTTCTGGTCAGAGATTCCTTATTTTGGGATGTAATACGTATACTGGAATATTTTTATTTTGTTATAAAATAAAAATCATTCTACAACTCTAAATGCTTAGTATCATGCTTATGTTGACGACCCCACGTAGGACACGGACCGCATTTGCAAAAACCACCGTATAATAGGGGTCAATCGCATATCTATATCGGTGCAGGAAAGGGAGGGTTGGCCTTTTTTCTCAACCGGGACAAACCAGTTCCAGCAATAGGCCGTAATTGGCCTTGCAGCTTGACCTGGGTGCAGGACAGGCCTTAACCCTAACCTTTGGCCCCTGCGGCATGCAAGGGTCCTGCTGGCGGAGGGGGAGGCACCCCTCCTGGCCGGCCTGGGACGGAAACTGGTTTCAGCTGGAGTAGTCTGGATAGTGCAGTCACAATGTCAAGGCTGAATACTGAGGTTGCTTCTTGTTCTTTGTAGGATCCTAGGATAGGGTCAACCCTCTAAGGTGAAGGTAAGGCCAGCCAGTGCTAAACTCAAAATAACACTAGTCGTTGTTTGGGAGTGAAAGGGACTTTCTATATCCAAGCGATACTTAACAGAACGGCATTAGAACACTACTAGAGGACAGTGTCATAAACGGGTCTGTTTTTGAAGTAGATGAAGTTCCAGGAAATAACTTTACCGAAAAAGTCAGCCAGATAATATAACCATAAAACATCCATTTTTAGTGTTTAACTCTTTTTGCATATACAAATCCAGTAATGAGTAAATATGTGATATGAAATGTTTAATGACAAGGATATACACAATCATTTTAAAATATTTGCCTGTAAATAGTTTTTACATAAGAAATTTTAATCACAAGCAGAATGACATACAATCTCGAATCAAAACTTTTTTTATACTTTTTTTTAGTTTATATTTGGATATACTCGTGTTTTATCTATTTCTGTGTTTTTTTAAGTTACATAATTTTGTAAACTATAACTATGATCAATTTGATGCCCACCGAGTTAATTTTGCATAGTGACTGCTTACTTTACTAAAATTCTTTTGAGAATCTTAGCAAATCTAAATGAAAAACGTATGACAATATATTAGAAATTAAACTATATGAAAATATATTAAAACAAATCAATTCTAAAAAGTTACTGGCTAGATCTGAATTAAGTTTAAGGGCGTACATGAAAATAAATTATTGTCTGTGATTAATTAGTGTCTAAAATATTAAAGAGTAGATTAAAAATTCTTAATGTTTTTTGCGAAGAAACATTTATTAGCACTCACGTTCTATTGAGACAGTTTGGAACATGTATTAATGAAATATTTTTAACATTGAAGAATAAGGTAAATATTCTAAAAAAAGAAAATTTGTATATATTAGGGGATACACATAATATTATTCCAGGAAGTTCAATTCTAAACGAATTGACGCAGTATACTTTTTACATTGTTTGGCAAAGTTTCTTAAATCAGGTTCGTCGTTATTTATATGTTGTATTTTATATAATCTATGTTATTTATTCTATTATATGTATGTCTTATACCTGATTTTTATATGAAATACTTCTAATATAAGTATACTTTGTGAGGTGAACAATATAAAAAAAGTTAATCAAATCCCGAATGTACAATGAGCGATTTCATTATTCTTTTATTATTATTATTAATTCCTTAGGAAGGGACATATTCGTAAGGAATAAGGTTGATCATTAGATCAAAGCAATACAACTGTTCTAAATATTATATTATTTATGAAATTTCTAATCATTATCAATACAATGAAATTAAAAATATTTCAAAGATATTTCTAAATTTGTTACCTACTTAAGTCATGGTAAAGGTTTTTGAAAAAGTTGCGACGTACGAAATTGATTGCACCAAATTAATTTTTACAACAAAGAAAAAACTCAAATTGATTTTAATAATTACAAATTAAATAACATTTTTACTTAATTTTTCACGAAAATAAAGGAAAATTATTACAATTGTCTAAATTGTTTGCATCTAGGTAATGTGGATGAATTTAATAGGCTGGTATTTAGACGTATGATCGGTCTAGGTACAAAAGTATATACCTTCATCTTCATCATTATGAAGTTGCACGAAAGTATTCATCCACACTACTGTTGTTCATGACAGTTAGATACTTTTCTATCATTAATATAAAATTATACCATACATCTAATTGAACTCAGTGTGTGTGCCAAGCATTGAGATGTGTACTACGCACTTTCGGTTTGGCTTAATAACTAAAAGTTGTATTGATGCATCGGATATAGAAAACAGGATATTTTAACAATATGAATATCCGTAACTAACAATACACATTCGATAATCAAAACAACTATAGCATGTGATGTACTTGCTATAGCACTTACTGTGACTTTATAGTTTATGTGTATCAAGGCCCCAAAATAAATACCTATTGTTTTTTATTAACTATTTTTAAAACCAACATTGGTTTCTGAGATTTATCGAAGCCTATCACTTGAGACGCAGGGCAAATTTAATTTCTGTATGTCCGTCTGCACGATACCTAAAAATTTTGTAAGAGAAACACTTAATTCAATGGTGAGTGTCACTTCATGGGTTTTTGCTGAGCGTTGGCGAATATATTTCATTGGTCCTATGGGTAACCATGGCGGTAATGGGAGATTACACAATAAATAGTTTTGTAAACAAACTGTGATTTTAAGATGAGACATCTTATTCATAGAGTAAAATTCAAAGTGATATAGTAGAAAGTCAATGCAAAAGTTGGTGACATTTTATTTTAGGACACTCTTGCGTTGTAGTACCGTCCTCTAGCTCAACGGAAATATTATTCTAACAGCATATATGAAACATAATTGAATAAACAAAAATGTGATTGTATTATGTGTTATGATATCTGGAGAAAGATTTTATCAGCACGTTTAAAATGTCTCATGACATTTCATTTATACATAGATAAGAAGGTGTTCTAAGACCTTCCAATCATAGAGCATGTCCAAAAATAGAGTTTGGCTCAGCGTTTTTTATTTATCTTTTTTTGTAAATTTCTGTTCTAATGATTGTATGTCTATCTATCTGCAGTACGTCTCGAGGGTTTAAAGAGGTTATATATTCAAAATTTTACATGCAACCTTATCGAAGACTATTTTACGACATGTTCTGTGACGTACTATTAACCTCTTTTGTTTTTAGTGTTAAAAACATAATATTCTGATAATTAATAGTACATTTTTAACTTTAAAAAAGTAATACCTTATTAATTGTAAAAATGTAGGCAATTTATTTACAGGATAAAAAATAAATTACTTTTTAATATTGAATAAGGAAAACTCTGTATAGAAGAATTCCTTTAGTTCCAGGATGTATTTTATGATGATACCAAAATGAAACTTAATAAATAGCACTATATATGATATTTTCGGCACCAATTACAAATCACTTAATTAATATCTCAATTTAAAGGCAAGGAAACGCTATCTTAAAGATCTATGTCTTACTGAGAACTTGAAATGTTCAAATATTTAATTGAGTAGTTTTTGTCAATAACTATAAGTTTTGGACATAATACAATGTTTTAAACTTTTGCCTGTTATATCAATAGTAAAAATAACTAAATTCTTGTAAAATGTTCATTCGCAGCTATTTAAGCACCAAGTATGATTTAGGACACAGCTTTAAAAAAAAATAAAACTCTATATTTTCACTTTAAACGAGTTTACCTACAATACTAATTCCGATATTGGTAGAAGCAATACATTGTGGTTGCTACATTAAAGCCGCATTTTCTTATTGATAGCAAGTAAGGCGAATGCTGAAGTTATATAATAACACATTGTTGGTCTCTAAGGTAAAATGTACTTAATGTTCATATGCATGTTTTCATGCTCCAGTTTCTGATTTATGTAAATCCTGATTGGTGTGTGTTAAACAAATCTTTGACTAACTGGAGAGATAGAACCACGCCGCCACTTGGTAGTTGCCGCTCTCCTAGTCCTTCTGACATTAAACGTATGGTAAAAATATGGTAAGTTAATATTCCTAAGATTTTCCTGATGGCCTCAATGCTGGAGCGTACTTGGATGTGCTTTAATGGAAAGAGATGAAGAATGGAAAGACGTTTCCAGTGACTCCTATTCTAGGAATGGTTGGTGTATTTTAAATATAAAGTCAGTGTACTAGATATTTGTCTTGAGCTCAGACACACAAGAAGGTATTTTAATTTGGTGATCTGAGGGTAAATTGAGGACATTTAGATATCCAATTATCGCATAGACTTTGGTGAATAGTCGATCATTTCCCTTAAAAATGAGAAGCAGATTCCGTAAAAGTTTAAATGCAACCATTCCGACATTTGATATTTTTACGGTTCATCTTACATTATTATTAATTACATTGTTATTGGACGGATCGTGTAATTATCAATTACACCTCTTTTAATATGTTAAGCAAGGTAAAGTAAAAAGAAGAAGAATATAGAAAATAATGTCTAAATTAATTTGGTCAAAACTTTTACTATTGAAAATAATTCCATGGCTGGAAAAGACAATCTAAATGGCAAAGCAGGTATTTCTAAATTCCTTTTGGAGAATTTGCACATATTTTGCGATTGAAAACAAACTGGCCAAAGATTGTAAAATTAAAGAGCTTTTCCAGTAACATAGTACAAAATTTAATTTGTAGATGTTAAGGTAAATTTCAAAATACTCAGCGCATAGATAAAAGTTGTTTTCTTTTGCAATATGTAAAAATATAAAGTTGAACTAAAAAAACACTTTTTGTACTAAGCAAACCAATTTCACAAACCATCTTTGCCACGTTAGATATCTAATTAATTTATTATGACATAATCAGTCTGCTTAATAATGGACTTATACTCGTTTTTATCCTTATCACCTAGGTTACCTAAAAGCACAAAAATGTTACACATTAAATTTATTACTATTATTTGGAAATAAATATTCATTATTTTGACATAATTTTCAAAGCAATTGACCTTTGAATACCAAAATACTTATTATACATTATTAATAGTAATACAAAACTACACTGTTCATATTTTGGTTATAAAATTAATTCATAGTATAGTTCCATTATGTTAATTTTAAAAATAAATTAAGAACAAGCCTTCCAAATACATATAAACATGATAAATTTACAGATTTATGTTGTGTTTTCGAAGTCTTTTTTTATACTATATGTTTCAGGTGCAAGAACATTTTCGGCCATGAGAAGACCAGGTTATGAAGAATGGGAAATACTTAGGTTAAAATGAAAATTATTTATGAATTAATGGACAAAAATCATGCAAGAGCATAGATGTTGGTGGCTTCGTTTGTGGCTTTCTGTACAGAATGAAAACATCGGTGTGTGTGAAGCCTCTACGGATAGTTCAGATCATTGTGTTCCATGCATCGGAATAAGCATTCACTATTTATTGGTTTACTCATATTACAAACAATGTATGCACAGATTTCTTACCTGGACTAACAATCTCAGTATTGTTTGTAGGTAGTGACGATAATAATATCAGTTGTAATAGTTTACAATAAAGTTAATATTCCAGGAAAATGCAACTCTGAATGTTACTTTGATATCATGTTTTTGATTTTGCATCATTAACAATTTAAAATATTTTTAAAGATTTGTTCTAAATATTTTTTACTTAATTCAGCGAGGGAAAATACATAATATTTTTTAAATATAAATTACTTATTCTAAATACGCTTCTTACTTTAAATTCGTTAAACATTTTTCAATTTTAAAAAATTAATTAATTATTGTTTTATTAAATTAAACTAATATAATATATTTTTAATATAATAAAAATAGTAATATAATACCCTAATATTACAACAATATTAACAGAGTTTGTATGGTTTTACTACTCTAGTATTTAAATATAAATCTTGAATTTCTTATTCATAATATTTATTAAGGGTTTTTGTGGAACAGGGGACTTTTTTATAACTTTAATCAAACTTATAATTGAACAGTTCAAAACTGAATTTATATCAGTTCATATTTTTCTTTCGTTCCTTCGATTGTGTAATTTTAAATATTTGTCCTTCTTGGACTTGTGGAATTTTTCAAAAACAAATGGAGAAAATAATATTTGGGAGTTAAAAATTTAAATTTTTTGTTTATTCAAAGTCATATTCTTTGTTACATATAATATTATAATACATATAATAATTTATATTGTCGAAATTGTTTCTTTATTGCTCTGTTATACACCATTTATAGAACTTTAATAAATATTATTGTGTTAAGATTTTATTTTGTATATTATACGCTTAAATAATAGAAATTGGACCTCTTATTATTTGATTATGAGTACTTGTAATTTATAAACTAAAAAATTTTAGTAATTCTTAGAATGCGCAACCCATGACATTCTTGTTTTTTAATGAGCATTTTTAAAATTGTAAGATATTAAAGTTTCATCTCTCGATAGTTTGTAGTTAATGAGTTTTATACTCAGAAGTAAGCTATGGATGGAAGGGTTAAGTTTACCCCTATTTCCTTCCTCTGCATATAAATTAACTGGATGTATGCTCAGTCAACCAGACACATTCGTTATGGTCCAGGCGTTTTAGATGTTGGAACGATGGGACCAATTTCTCGTTTAGAATGTATTCGTCACCGAATTTTCTTTGCATTTCTTCAGATGAACGTTGATTCCAGATTCCAGACGTCTAGTATGTGACAGTCTCAGATTTCGGAAGTTGCACTAAGAGGAAGGTTAAATGGAGCTAACAACATGGAGCTAACTCAACATTATCATCTTAAAGGAGCTTTACTATAACCTCCGGTCCAATAAAAATGGTGATAATTACAGGAAATTAGGTAATTAAACAATTTTTGCTATTAAAACAATATTTTATTACTAAGAGGCATTGCCATCTTAGGTAGTGAAAGTAGTTTGCACAAATTTATAATTTGACAAATATGTGTAATGTATAAATTAATAAAGATAATGATAATCACGGTATTAAGCTGCTACATGCTATTAAAAATCTTCTTTAATAAATCAAGCGCCTTCGACCTTCCCAATTATGTAAACACACTTCACAAACTAAAAACAGTACTAATTTAAAATGCAATCTTGATATTTGATTAAAGGAATATTGTGGAATAATAAAGTATCTAAATAATTCAATAAAGTTAGTAAACGATTGAATTATAAAATTGCTACGTCAACTTAAGTTTATAAAACGAAGTTGATTTATAGAACAATGCATTGAGTTTTTCTCTTCCATTTTGTGCGTGTATTGAGAATAATTTTTTAGCTATAACTAAAATATAATTGTTTTTAAATTGGATATTTTAAATAACTATCGATATTTGTTATTTGTTACTTAAAACTCCAGTGGCATACTAAACTGTTCTGTATAAGTGACACTGCAGTTAGAATTTCATAAAATGTATACAACAATTCTGAAATGTAAAATATGAGCATATTCACTCGCATATTGCTCGAAAATAATTGTTGAAGTGAGAAATTGGATACTGCTTTGAAACATCCAAAGTAAATAGTGTGCAAAAATCACAATACTACTTTTAAGCGCGCCACATGCGAGTACTTCATTAAGAAAACACGGGGATTTCGTTGCAGTTTTGTCCATTAGGAGAAGAGTGAAAGCACCGGAATTTCCCAGGTCCCGGTATTTTCTGCAAAACCGGGCGTGCGCCGGAGGTGGACGAACAATGGGGAAAAAAGACAAAGGACCTTTCAGGATTTTTACTTTAATTAATTTTTTGTCCGGCCAGAAGAGAGAGGTTTCGATCGGCTCTTGCAAATAATTGTGTTTCCACGACGTTGCTCTGTTACACTCCGTATTAAGGTAGAAGGTATTAGGGCCTCCTGACAAAATGGGAGTTGGCCGAAGCCGGAGCCCGAGTTGAGCCTGGGATTGAGGGGATAGGCAGCCCCCTACACTTCCCCTTCCCTATCCCTCGCCTCCTGTAATGCTGATTTACATTTGTACTCACAAAATCGGCGCCATTGTGCTTACTTGCACGTTTTAAAACATTAGTTCAGCGTTCCACGGCTTTGCGAGGAAAATTTAGCGCCAATTGGATTTAAATGTGCAGCGAGGAACACTGGTCGCTGATGAGCCCGTTGATTTTTCACCGGAATTGCGTTTCCCTCGAATATATTGAAAACGAAATAGTTCCAAACAAAAAGGACGGGAAAAGTGAAATGATTTAATGTATTAACGTTTCAGATGATTTGGGTTCTTCCATTATGATTACTGAGTGTTTCCTGTTTAAGGCACACAAATGAATACATTTTGTTGTATACTATGTGAACTTAATGAGAACTTTTGTAACTAGCCTCCTTTTTTATGAAAGTTATTAGCTAAGTATTCACCAAAGTTTCACACCTCAAGGTCAACTATAACTAATAAACACGTCATTGGTTAACAAATACATTTTTTACATAGTTAATTTTTTTGCATACTAATGTTTTCATAACTTACACGATTACACGTTTAAAAACTCATCATATTTACACACATCGTATTGAATTTTTCTACATTAGTTAAGGTGGTCCAATTGATTAAAAAAATATTTTGTAATGTTGAACTCATAGCTCTTTAAGGTAACTGGTAACTTCCCTGAACTCAGAGAGTAGGAACAATCTTTATCACCCCAAGTGAAGTAATTTTCAAGGCAGTTACAAGCTGTGTATTCACCACAGTTTCTTAAACGAAAAACCTTAAGGACAACTATAACAAATAAACATTCTAATAGTTAACAAATAAATCCATACATTTTAAAACTATGTATATTAAAGTTTTCACAAAATGAAAGTTTAAACGGTTAAAGTTTCTTAACATACTTTTTACACATTAGTTTTTAGTATTTTATGTATGCAGTATTTGGTTAAGGCGGTGCAATCGATTTTGGAAAATATTTTTTCGTGTTAAAAACATAGATTTTCAAGCCAAGTTGCCTAATACAGAACAATTTTGATCAATCGACGTTAAGTTACAGTCATATGCAATGGGAAATTCAGACAATTGTGTTATGCGGCCCAATAAAAAGATTTGCTGAAGATAAATATTTGAACTTTTTACAGAATATTCAGAAGTTACGGCTTAAGAGAGTGACATTTTTTAATGTTTATTTATGACTTAAGGAAAATATATTGTTAATTAAGAATAATTTATAAAGATAAAATTTTATAAATATTTTTATTAGTTAAATTATTTTGTCGTAAATGAAAAAAAGTTTTGTAGCTAAAACTCATCTGCATGCAGTAAAAATATAACATTTTCATATTCAGCAGTTTTTAAATGGACCTTATTCGTAAATGCTTACATTTTCAAATTGAAATGCCTGTAATTTTACGTAAAGTTATTAAGTAATTAATTTTGTGTACATAATAAAAGTTTTACACAGTTTTTTGTACACAAAAATTTTATTTTAAAAAGCTGCGAGTTATCATCAAAAACATTTTCTTAACTCATTATCGAGTGCCCCACTTAAAAGGAATTTTATCTTGATCGTTTAGCCCAAATTCAAAATTTTTTTGTCATAAAGGGTGAAAGCAGATTATTTTTATTTTGTTATAATATTTTTTTTCTCTTGTAGTAATGTATTTTTCATGTCACTAAACACACATTTTGAACATCTTTATATGTTTCAAAATACAGTATGAAAACATACTACATACTTTTTAGATTGATATTTAAAATGATCAAGTATTTAAATTCTTTTTGATACGTCTTATCAAACATTTATACGGTTTTCTAAAGGCTACTTTTCGGGAAAGGCGATGTGATATGTATATGTAAGGGTAAAATATATAAACCAGACACTCTATAACTATAATAAACCGTGTTTATGCTTTAAAATTAATAGCAATAGTTTTAATATTGGAATAGAATTATCGTCGAAAGTAAGCGTAAAAGTTGAGGCATTGAGGCACAGAGCTTGTTCTAATAATTAAGGTAGTATTTCCCTCAACTGTTCCATGCTTGGACCTCAACGTTATTTTGGACACCTAATCTTTCAAGAGTTCTCTAGTCATCTCCAGTGGAGGCCAAATGAGATGTAAAGGTGAGTGGAACCCTCTCTGAAAAAGAAATTAAAATTAAGGACTAAAAACAATAAAAATGTTCAAAAACTATATTGGCTAATCTTTAGCAAAAATAACTTCCCCAAGGCTGGAAAAATTGAAACTGGATATCTTGTAAATTAAGTGACTTATAAACTAGACATTTTGCATGAAGTTCCTTTTCTGTATCGGAAACACTGAGTTCGATGATGGCTCCTTTACGTAATTTGGCTGAGCGTTAGTGAATACTTTTATATTAATTGTATGGGTAACCTTGATTTCAACGGTAAATCAACAGACTAAATAAATTTGTAATCAAACTGAGTACAAACATATGATAACTTAGTATGACACGTTTTGATTAATAGAGTAAACAAAAAAATAATAGAGAGGAAAGTCCATGTTGGAAGTCAGTGAAGATTTTGCTTCAGTGTACTCTTGCTTTATAGAACCCTTTTCTAGTTCACCGGAATTTTGGTGCACTGCTTCTAAATCTAACTTAATGAACAAAAATGTGAATGTATTGTACGATATCTAGTAAAGGATTCCATTTGTAAACTTTACATTTTTGCATGAAACTTTATTTCTTTAAAGAGAAGAATAAATACTATGATGGTGCACGTCCAAACCATAGAATTTGGCTGAGTGTCATTGAAGCCTATCATTTAGTAGGCTGAAAGAACACCTCTTGTCTGCTGAGGCGATGTAAAAATGTCTTTCTTGAATGACTGTCTGTCTGTCCGAAGACATAAAAAGAACGAAATGAGCTATATATTTGAACTTTTGCATGCAACATCATCAAAGCATGCTTGTGAAACTACATGGTGTAGCGTACTTTTAACTTGTTTCATTCTTGTAGTGTTTAATCAAACACAGGATAGACACTTCTATCTGCAGACTACACTAAAATGTGAAGGTTTTGCACAACACTGATGGTAACAAAAAATTACCTGAAGCTATTTAAAATGGCACAATCTATATACGTTTCCGCTTTTGTCATATAATCTACAAATGAAATTATTACTCTACCTCTATTATATATCTACCTGAAACGGTACATAAATATTGGAGTTGCTGTATTAATACTGAGAACTGCTTTTTATAAGATACTCTTAAATAAAAATAGTGAGTTTTGCATACAAACCAGTTTCTATACATTTTATCTGTACAGACTACTTGAACCTTGAAAAATCATAAAAAATTTTATAAAACGATTTATAAGACGTCTTAACTTTATTCACCTTGGCTACAAATAATATTTTAATTTTTAAAATTCTCACAAAAAGTGTTTTCATAAAATAAAACTCTGAGCCATATTCTTAATCAAAGCTTAATCTTTGCCAGAAGAAATCTCAATTAAGATTAGTACATGGGTTTCGCTTTTTAATTTTACGTGTCTTTGTATTTAAAAAATATTCTTTATGGCTTAAAAGTCTGCAATAACGCATGCATAATAATACTATAATATATTTGTCCATGTCCTCCTTTCCACTTTCTTTCATCTAATTTATATAATTTTAACTCTTTTGGACATCTTATCAATTAATACAATCAAAGTACTAATGGTAATAAATAAACATAAGGTAATTCAGACAACATTTTACAAGTTTTTAATTTGTAAACATTTTTAAAAGTTTACAAATTAATTCATACACAGTTATAAATGAATTGCCGGTGAAACGTGTGACGCATGTGAGGCTCGAGAGTGTTGCAATGGCTTGAACAGTTTTATTCTCAGCACCATCTTTACCCTAAAAATGGAGTTTTATAGCAAAACAGAAGTGTGAATTAAGGCGTAAAGTCCTAAGTCTAAATGTTAGGCGTACCCCAAGGCAACATTGTGGATCCAATGATTTTTTATCATTTTTAACAGTTCTTTGACTTGTTTGAGCCTAATATTATGTAAACGACTAAACTTTACTGTTTAGAGCACAAAAAAATCATAATCTCAAAACCAGCTTTTATAACACAGCTCTCAAGCAACAACCATTGTTATCATTTACATGCAACACTCCTAAATAAGTTTGAATGAAAGTTTTCCTGCAGTGTATTTAAAGAGATAATTATATTTTTAATATAGAAATCACTGCTCTATATAAATGGTACAGTTTTACAAGTATTGCAATTATTCCTACAATAAAGTTTATTATTAATCCAAATGGAAATTACTTTTTTACTTTTAATCTCCTTTCCGTCTTAATTTAAAGATTAGTTTAGATTTTAGTTAATAATTATTACAAAATGCAGTAGTAACAGTGTGATAAAAATATAAACTATCTGGTACAGTACAAATAAATCTTATTGAAGATATGTAAAAATACTTTAAAGTATGAAAATAACAAAATGTAACTAATAATTTTGGCATTAAAACTCGTAATTTTTTTGAAAGAATTGTTCAAAAATTAATATTTGAAATGTTAAAAATTAATTTTAAAAATTAATCTTTAAAATTTTAAGGCATTTTAATATGTGCGCAATACGAGTATTAACAATAGCACTATTTTACCCTGTACAATGGCTATATAAATGAGCACTTTCTTAATTACATGTTTGATAACCTATGATATTAATGGTGTACGAAATGAAAACGTCAGATATATTTTCAAATATCTAAGATTTGAAGTAGGAATTAAAAAAGATCAATATTGACAAATAATAAATTACGAATATATAACGCAAATGGGTTTAAGTAGACGTAGAAAGATTGGATGAATTTTGATGAAGTATAATTTGACGTAACTACATTTGATTATCTGTGAAACAACTGTCTTATCTCAGGGGAAAGTAATATTGAATTCAATTATTGCTATTGGTTGGTATTTAATGTAAATACAGAGATACTTTGCTGAATGTGTTGATAAGGCTATAATTATAGTTTGCGGCTCTTAATCCTATAACATAAATATTTTTAAGTTATCGGGGGGGGGGAGAGGTTAAATGAAATATTTAAGTTAAAAATGTATGTATTATACAAATATATATATATATAAAACACAGTTTCTGACATGAATATTTAGAAATAATGTAAATTTTAAGATAGGCTTTAACTTATTAGGAAGGAGGGGTGAGAAAACGTTAATAGTGTCATGTTTGTAGTCTTCATTCTACTCGTTAAAAAGAATATATCAAGAAACTATAAACTACCCTTCCAGTTTTGGTGTATATTTAATAGAGTATCAAAGACTTTAAATTTACGTGGTCATGAAATAATTGAGGATAACCTTACGTTTGGCTATAAACGTAATAAAGCTGGATATTACGAGTATGGATTTAGAATGTTACCAGTAGTTCTAAGGAGAAAACGAAAAAATCCATAGAAGTGCAAGAATCTACTGCTTGATACGAAAGTGTGACTAACAGAGTAAGTATCAAAATACAAGAAAATATTTAACTGAAATCTTAACCTAACCCTAAACTTGACCTCAAAACACGCTTAAAAAAGGGAGCATACATTTAGCTATCATATGTCTGCTAGCCATTTGTTTATTTGTTAGTGTTTCAATTACTTTTAGTTGAATGAAAATTTGGGATTTCTTTGATCTCCCAATTTGCTAACATCTTGGTAGTAAACCCATGTCAATATTCTTAAGAAATTACCACAAAAAGAAATGAGTTAACATACAAAATCCAATGTTACATTCACCATGGAGAGGTAACGGGAAAAGCACTGTTATGTCACCCTGGAGACGACGCTAGTTCTTTCGAGTATCGTCCAGTCAAAACGAGCAAGGACGGCGATACTCTCTCAAGAGTACTGTGTGAATAGTCAATACGATATCTCGTTCATTTAGTAAACGCAAAAAAGAACGATAAAATACTGTAAGTAAACTAATAAGTGGGTTTAAATAGTTCATAAATGTCCCAATTTAAGTACGTATATTTTGTAAATATGGAATCAAATTGGTTTTAAAACTGTATGCGAAATCATCACATTCAAACTATGCAATGGCTATGGGGTTTTGCTCCATAATGCATTTTGCTCCACCAAGATTGTATGTTGGTGGAGTAACCATTCAAAGTAACCTGATTGAATTTTTTTTATAATATCTACAATCTACTTTCATTCTATAACCCTAGATATGTGGATATTCTGTGGTTGTTGGTTTGGGATACTATCATAGAGTAACCGGATTTATTTTTAATGTAGCATTAAGTCTACTCCCACAGATATATAGTTTGTGAAAAAACAGTGTCGCAAATGTTTTTAACCATGAAATGATTGTAACCCCATAAATATATTTTACTATGTTATTAAGATAAATAAGAATCAGAATCATGTTTTTATGCCATGATTGGCAATCAAAATCGTTGGGTACAATACGTGCATGATAGTCACAGTACAATCAGTGAGCAAAAGGAAAACAACGATTAATTCGTTTAGTGGTCAATGCAATAGTGACATAAGTCGATAAGGGTAAAAATGATAACACAGAAAACAACAAAGTAATAAATTTATAAATAATAATTTTAAATACCTAAACTAACAACTACTTAAAAATATGAATTAATTTTTTTCCAAAACAATAATAATGTAAAGAATAAAATAAAATATTATTAAAAAAATGATAACAAGATGCAATAAATAAACAAATTTAAATACATTTTGAGTGACGTTGCACATCAGATACTCATTTACAGTAAAGGATTTTTGTTAACCAATCAATCAATAATCTATTAAAACTTGCTTCTTCAAAAACATGACCACTAAGTGCGAATTTATTAAAAAGTGTAACTGACATAACATTTGAGTTGTAATGCATTTAGCTAAGTCTGACAAAATATCCTTTATTTATTAAATGAATACTACATGTGTTATGAGAGTGAAGTTGACCCCTTAAAGCATAGATACCAATATTTGACTAAACATTGGTAATACATAAATAAATATATATGCTAATAACAGTGGGTATGAACGCAGAAAACAGGAGCCTACAACTGGTTCTCTGATTGCAATAAGTAAGGATTCTTACAATCTTCTTTTGAATGATTAATACTCTGTTTATCTCTGAACCGTTTACCCAAAGCCATAGAGCAAAATATTATTGAAAAAAGCGAAATAGGCATGTCACATATTGGGGTTTGGGAAACATTTTTCTGAATGTGCCTCAAGAAAAAGACTGCTCTAATTAGCCAGTTACATAATTAATATGAACAGCCCAAGAAGCTTACAATCTAAATATATGCCAAACAGATTTACACTTTGACAAAGATCAGTAATACAAGTGGAAGTGGCATTCATTTTCTTTAAAGCATAACAAATTTGTCGAGTTTTATTCTTAACACTAGTTGATAACAGTTAAAACATTTTTCAGCGTTTAATATACTTTCATTCACGTAGTTGGTTAGTATATCTATATCCGAGTCAGATCTAAAGAAAGTAATATCATTTGCAAACATTATTATATTGGCTTGAACATTGTGCGGAAAATCATTCATAACAACTAAGAATAGCAAAGGGCCCAGGATCGATCCCTGAGGAACCCAATACCTAAACCCAACGCGATTCAGAAAGACAAATCCCAAATACAAACTCTTTGTTCGCGTTCTGTCAGGTATGATTTAAAGAGAGCCAATTCAGTGCCAATTATAACATGGTAAATTAAGTTAGAGAGCAGTATGTCTCTAGGGACACAGCGGAAACCCTTGGTGCGATTGAAAAGACTAGCCGAGGTGGTGACCTTGGCTTAAAAACCACCCACTATCGAGTTCACCAAGACCTCTTTTGCAATTTGAAATAGATTGCAAGAGTAAAAAAAGAAGCTCACCTGGATATTCCTATATTCCTGGATAGGCCTATACGAACCAGGTTGGTCCCTAGCCCCCTTCTTATAGATAGGAGTAGTTTTAGCTATATTTAAACACGATGGGAAAACACCACAAAATAGGTAGTTATTTATATACCACGTGATTGGTAACATTATTGAAACTATAATTTTCTTCAAAAGAACACTAGAGACACTGTTCAAATCCTTGCTATGGGACGCTTTCATATTTTAACCACACAAAGCACCTGCTAACAAGACACAGCACACCAGCTAAAGTTGGCAGAAGTTTTAGGAGCCATGACAAGGAGTTCCTCAGCAGAGGTTGTCCCAGGAGGAATTTCCTTCCTAACCAATGTATTATTAATCGATTTGCTAAATTTTTTACGGTATTATTATTTGTTACTATCCTTATAATATATAATTTTTATGTATTATATAATACCACCTTATAGTACATCTTTGCTGTAAATTGGATACTTAGCGTTGAAATAAATAAACAATCTAAAATCTCATGACATTCAACGTGAGCCTTGTGACTTAGACCATTTATAAGCCATAGAATCCTACTTTTAAAAGTTAAAAACATATTCTCTTAACCAATACAACTTAGCTATTGAGTCCCATAGACCGTATCCTCAGTCCAATTTTCTTCTTGATGAATGCTAATGGCACAGTATCATCACTTTATTAATACTTTTTCAATACGTGATGTCTTGACACTATTTCGAAATCTATCTTAAAACATTGGATTTTTTTAGACCAAAAACTTCTTCTATTAATGCAAAATATTCAGGACAAATTCATTTAAATCGGTATAATTAAAACTACATTTCTTTTTTAAGTTATGCTTTGTGTGTGAATTGCGCTTTTTGCCAGTTAAGACGAATGACGAATCTTTAAACCATGGTGGCAGTTAGCAAACATCTTACAAGTGTATACTGTCAGAATACGTGTACCTCTACCGATGATTCAGTTAGAATTGTTACATATACAATATTTGCTCTGATTACATGGTTCTCAGGCATTAATGTTTTATGATTCTTACTTACAGAGCTTGATTTACTCACACCTCACCTACTGACTACTGGTAGGGAACTTGCATAAACTGTGGAAATTCACAGTATTGCAAGGAAGACGAAACATTGAAACGGTCGATCTGACATACCTCTACATTGAAAAAAGTGGCTGAATATGCACGTGTGAAACCAGAAGTAGAGATAACTACCGGGTTGGGAGACACATAGCGGTAGTTTATGAATGGTTGCTCTTAGTGGAAATTGTTCATGTTGCCTACAAATTTCCAAATTCAGCAAAAAATTGCATCATATCAAAAATATTAAGGAATAGCTTAAACCTGCAAATATATTTTATAATGTTTTTGAGTTTCTGCCATAGAACCACTGGTAGTAGTAAAATTTTGTTAATGAGTAATTAAATAATTAATTACATTCGAATACAACAATTATGTTTATAATATTCCCTATGTGTATATAAAGGGTTTAAGATATAACTTGATTTTCGCTATACGTTGTGAAATGTTTTGTTAATCAAAGGCTGATTCACTTATTATATGGGAGTGAAATTGACTTTCGAAACATTATTTTGGATTACTCCACATCCTTCGGCAGAGAACCATGTGGGCTAGAGAATGATAAAGACAGGTACAGGAACAGCTAAATATGGGAGCTCCAATGATTGTAACAAAGACATTCAAAATTAATCCGTTGGCCAAGTTTTGTCAAAGAGACACGAATTATATTTTGCTTCATGATGGTTACCTCAGATAGATAAGAGAAATTACTTCATGACTAGGTTGAAACAGTCCCCTCTCCTGGACTATGTGGTTCAGACAGGCAAATCAGAGACTGCTCAATACCAAAACAAAAACTTGCTAAAACTTTAAAGCCCCAAAGTATCTTAAGCTTAAGATCCTTTAATTTATATGGATACTTGGCTATTAATTACTACTAATTTCTAAAAAGTATTCAACCCTAGATAGTTATATTATTATTTTATCATATAATTTTGTTGTTTCTCTTCTTTTCCAGGCATTGCAGAACTTAAGGTTTTCGTCATTAATGTACAAAGCGCCTTAGCAAAGTTTCCAACAAATCGGATAAAGCTTCAGTCACAGTATTTAATAGACTTTGCTTAATGTTATAGGCTGTGTAGAAATATTTTAACATATGAACCGATGTCGCATAAAGATGGTGAATGTCATAGAACTGAAAGTCTAATGATATAATTTTTGGAGGCTACAGTTTCAAAGATTTAGAATGAATTAACTGCTCCATGTAATTCACAGATGTTTAAAACCTCGACTTGCAATTACTGAAGGACTCAAGTCTCCCAATAAAGAGGTAAAGGATCCTTTTAAATTTTCACCGCATATCACACGTCAGAGGTCAATATATATTTTTTAGGATCACTGCAAGCCTTTATAACTTCCAAAAAATGGTATGTTTCTTTCCTGCACTGATTTTATCATCTGACACATAAGGAACAAAAACAATCTTTGTAGCTGGTGAGGGAATGACTTTAGGTTTGTTTTTGAGTTACAATCCATTCATACGACCAAACCTATCCAAGTGGTATAATCTACTAAGCATAAAACTTAATTTATAATGAAGTGAGAATTTATTTTATGCAAGTCGGCTAATTACGGCATCGATTGTAAGCAAATTCGAATGTTGGGTTTAGTTCAATTTCACTTTCAGCTTAGTGCACCGTCTGTAACTGAAACTGATACTGTACCATACTTGACTTCTGGGAATTTGTACTACGTCTGAAGAGATATAAAAAGATTAGGCTACGACGAAGACGTTCACAGTCTGTAACTGAAACTGATACTATACCATACTTGACTTCTGAGAATTTGTACTACGTCTGAAGAGATATAAAAAGATTAGGCTACGACGAAGACGTTCACAGTCTGTAACTGAAACTGATACTGTACCATACTTGACTTCTGGGAATTTGTACTACGTCTGAAGAGATATAAAAAGATTCGGCTACGACGAAGACGTTCACAGTCTGTAACTGAAACTGATACTGTACCATACTTGACTTCTGAGAATTTGTACTACGTCTGAAGAGATATAAAAAGATTAGGCTACGACGAAGACGTTCACAGTCTGTAACTGAAACTGATACTGTACCATACTTGACTTCTGAGAATTTGTACTACGTCTGAAGAGATATAAAAAGATTAGGCTACGACGAAGACGTTCACAGTCTGTAACTGAAACTGATACTGTACCATACTTGACTTCTGGGAATTTGTACTACGTCTGAAGAGATATAAAAAGATTCGGCTACGACGAAGACGTTCAAAGTCTGTAACTGAAACTGATACTGTACCATACTTGACTTCTGGGAATTTGTACTACGTCTGAAGAGATATAAAAGATTCGGCTACGACGAAGACGTTCAAAGTCTGTACCTGAAACTGATACAGTACCATACTTGACTTCTGGGAGTTTGGGACAAAGTCTGAAGAGATTAGGACAATTAAGCTACGACGAAGACGTTTTAAACCGATAAATTTGCATCGTTTCGACATCAGACACCACAAATTAGGTCTATATAGTTTACCCAGAATTAATGCAGTGTAATCTAAATGAAAAGGTGTTCTCATTGTCTCATAAGACACGATCGAAAATAATGACACCTAGTTTTTATATAAATAACGTTGGTATAGTGGAAGTTTGATTCTCTGTGGGTGTTGAGTTTCGCTCCATTATACTTTCCGCTTAGGTCAGCGTCTAAATTTTGACACTGTCAGAGACTTCACTCCTGAGATCTGGAGTCAACGTACGCCTGAAGATATATAAAAAACATTCGGTGGCGAAGACTCAAGATGATAGGGATTTTACAGTTTTTTTTTTTACATGAGAGTAATGTTAAACATTTTTAATGAGTGTTCACTACTGATAATAAACACTCATAAAATCTTGTTCAAATTGAAATTGGCCTTGACGTCGAAGTAACGCCCTCATGCCAACGTCTTTCTCTGACAATACATTTATCTCCAACTGAGGTGAACTATTGCTCCATCTGAATGAAATATAAACAGCTGAGCTTTATATCCTTGTTTTAATAATTTCCCAAAGGTTTTTGACGGAAACTCACTTATAGATAGACATAAATTCTTTCATTATTAAGTTTATAATAAAGGTACAGTATTAAAACAGTATATACAATGAAATACATATGTAACTGATGTTGACAGATAATATTATAATTTATTCTCTAGACTCTTGCTTCCCACTTGGAATATCAATAAGTTCCTCACAAGTTGTCCAAGATTCTCTTATCCGAGTATCACTCATGATTGGGGTAATGTATTGAGTACAAAAATTAACATAGCAAGCTGTTAAATCTATTCACGTCTTGTGCAAATGTACATCTGCACATCCTGTAGGTGCCGAGGTAATATCTTTTAAATGTATAGAACACTATGAGTAAACAGCTGTTTAGTAAAACATACCTTTAGTATTAAAAATTGTAATACTCACCGAGTTATTTCTACGTAATGTTATTCAACAATAGAATGTAATATAAAGCAGGTTTATGTTCATAATTTTAACTGTATTATGGAACCGATTTCTGTTGCATAGGAGTAATAGTATAGACAGGTTGTGTTCTTGGACTGGACGACGTAATTAAAACAAAGATTACTTATAAAAAGTCTGATAGGTCGCACCTTAGATTTTTTGCCAACAAGTGCAATAGACTGACGATTATAGCGTATTATGAAACGATTTATATTTTGTGGGAGAAATTTCATAGATTGCAAGTTCAGACGAAATGTGTTATTCTTCTGAGGTCACTAGAATAACAGTGGTTAGATGGACAGCCTGCAAGAAATCTAGTATAATGTAAAAACAAAGCAATGTATCTAAATCCTCTGCGATGAGTTTCCTGTAAAGCAATCGAACATAGCTCGAATAGATTCACTCATAGCATAGACTTTTTATTTGTGTTTATATATTTTATCTAATTTTTTTATTTGGGTAATAAGTCAAAACTTATACTAGTGAAACTCAATTAAGCGTAAAGAGCAAACAAATAACAAAAAACCACCACCATAGCAAGAATCCTATCACTCAAAAGACTTGAAAAAAATTATTTCTATCTGTCTTTCTACACTATATGTTCACAAGAAACTAACCCATAGCCTTGAAG
The DNA here is from genome assembly GCF_021130785.1 of Homalodisca vitripennis. Taxonomy (NCBI): domain Eukaryota; kingdom Metazoa; phylum Arthropoda; class Insecta; order Hemiptera; family Cicadellidae; genus Homalodisca; species Homalodisca vitripennis. The sequence goes on from NC_060207.1 coordinate 191,530,200, forward strand.
TTTTGCATGCAGCTTCTATATATGAAACACTCAGTTCGAGGAGTGCATGTAACTCTATGGGGTTTAACTGAACCTTAGCGAATTTACATTTGTCTTATGCGTAACCATATGATGTAAACGATAAAATAGCAGAATAGATACATTTTAAAGAACCTCAGTATACTCGCAGGGTATTTTAGCATGTGGTATATTAGCACACGTTGCCTATATTTAGGTTTTACTATTTAAAAACTGATATAAACCCCAATTTAATGAATAAAAATATATCACGTGTCAAGGTTTCTCAAGAACTATTTCATCTGTAAGGTGAAAACTACATTTCTATGCAGATAAGAATGGTTCTATGATAGTGAATATTAAAACAAGGAATTTGACTGTGCTTCGTTGAAGTCTATCACTCAATAGCATGACACCATTTCTCTTTTGATTGCCGGGAAATGTAAAAATTGTTTTCTTTATGCATTTATGTCACTCTATCTGTCAATAATGAAATGAGATATATACTTGAAATTTGTGGTATAGTACTCCTTCAAAATGAACCTCCAATAAAGCTTAGGGAGGAGAGGTAGTGTCCTGACTATTACAACGCAATCTTTACCGTGCTTAGCAAAGAAAATCTTTCACTATTCACCCTACTCCACAATACAGTTTTCTAGCGTTATATGTATTTTCCAAACCTTGATTTTCTCTGGCGAATAACTGTTACATAAATTTTTAGGAGTATAATTTATTTTGAAAAGCCAAATCTGTTTTGTTTTATTATCATTTATACAAATGTGGTTATATGAAAGAGGTTTAGATTTACTTAAATAATCAGTCAGTAAACAATGCGGGAATATATCTAAATTATATTTCTATTTTGGAGTCGTTTATTGCTTCTAAAGTACACACTGATGTTATTTTAATGTTGAGATCAATATTCAATTTTATCGAACATATACCAAATTCTAAATAAACAAAATGGATAAATTTAAGCTTACTTTCTAATGTTTAACTCTTTAAAAAGCTGATCTAAAACACGTCATAAATATACGTGTAGGATTGTTAAGGTAGATTTCTTAAAATATTAACTAATTAAATCCCCAAAGTAGAAGTGTTTAATAAATAACTATTGAAAGGGATTCTATGTAAAGAAATACCTCAACTACCTACCGGTAATCACGAACCTCAGAGAAAGGAATCAACACACCTTTGAAGTACAGAAAAAACCGCAATGATGAATGACTAAAGAAATAATGCAGTGATATAATCGAGTCACTGCAAAGGTGTCTCCTTCCTCAGGAACCCAATCGAACATAGCTCATAGCCCGGTTCACATTTCATAAATTTGATGGCTCCTGCATATTCTAGTATTGAAAACTTGTGTGATTTTGCACCCCCTGAACTAGACACAACCTAAAACACGCCTGAGATATTGTAAGCTGCATACAAATTCCAATTATTTTTGATTTAAAATAAAAGATCAAATATATTTTCCTAGTTGTTTATAAAGGTTTTGATATACCTCTGTTATTAGCACACGATCACGATTATCTTAATGGGTTGTGGTTCCAGCTTGCTGAATGGAAGCCTCTTACCGACCTTAATCTTACCTATAACTATCAAAACAGAGTTATAGCATGTCAGAGTAGATATCATCAGTTATTGCCTTCTCAGGAAAGACGAACAAAATGAAACGGTCCGAGAACTCTGTAGATCCCCAAATTCTCTACAATTTTGAAAATCCCATTGAAATGGAGATTTGACTAGACGATGTTGATTGAGTCCGTTGTGCACCTGATGAGACAATGAAAATACCTCTTCATCTAGATTGCACTACTTTTTGTATTCTGGGTGTCTCTGATGTCGAAACAAGCTTCTTCGTTCTTCATCGCCGACTGTTTTTGGATCTCTTCGGACGAACATGACTTAAAGATTTCAGGAGTCAAGTCTGGAACAGCATCAGATTTCAGATGCTGCACGTAAGAGGAAAGTGAACTGGAGCAAAACTCAACATTCGCATTGAATCAACCCTTCCAACCAAACCTGCGTTACGTTAAGTTTTTATAATTTATTTTTATTTCAGATTTAAAGCTGTAAAAAAATATTCATGGGTTCACCGAAGATGACCGTACTCTCTTTATTCTTCCTATTGTCACTGCTGATATAGCATGAGCCTAAAATGTAGGTGAACACTGTAAGATGAAATGCTGGGGTGTTGGGAAGAGTCTGTCGGGTTCCACACTCCTGACGATGTTCTACACTCCAGGTGACGAGACTCCAGGTGACTATAGAACTTTGTCAGCAATATGAAGGAGCAACATGACGTTCGGGTAGGAGGCGAATTTATATGTCCAAATCACATTTTATGAATAAACTCTCCTTATTTCCTTTTACTTACCATAATATAAGCACATGAATTTTAATACCAAGTCGCATTAATGATTTTCTAGAATTCTGAAAACATGAAACACAGAATATCTTTACATTATCAGCTACAGGAAACGTACCAAATAGTTTAACTAATAAAACGCTACCAATCTAAATAGCGTTACAAAAGTGTTCCAGTTTTCGATAAAACACTGTGATTTATATGTGAAGTCGACATTTGCCTTGCAGTTTAAGTAAAAATTTTGCTTTGTGCATAAATCTGCCCGATCATGAGCAAATGAGTTCCGGGGTTATACCCATAATCTAATGTATTTTTAAGTAACTAATCTGAAAATGAAATGCACTTGTATGACAAACGCTCTAAAATTTGTTTTAGTACAATCGCTGGAAGTTTAAAATTGGTATTGATTCAAAAATTATTTACCAAATATATGAGGACCACCGAGTATCAACTCCAACAAAATTGTAATCATTTCTTGTTTTAAGCTGAGAAAAAATTACATTCAGTTTGCAAATTTTTCTATGCATAAAATAAAGAGAAATATCCCATCATACTTCTCTCCAGTTACAAAATAAAACATTTTCAAAATGTACATTAGCAGAACTCAATACAAAAGAAATTATTACAGTGCTGTACGTGAAAAGGACTAAAATTTTTAATATATTTTATGCCCAATATTGGTCGGTCTAAATCACGAAACACAAGAAGGCTGCAGTTAGTTCGGTAATGCTACATAACGGGAGACTGGCTAAATACACTACAGCCGAAGTGCTACAAGAAGACCCAAAAGTGTTTAAACGGCCAAAAATATATCGTTTTTGTAAAACGAATTTTGCTCTTTAGCATATCTAACTAAAAATATTAAAATTGAATAGTTAGGATTAATAAATACATTTTGTATATCTAAATTTCATAATATGGTTTAAAATAAACGTAAATCTAACGCTTTATCTTACAAAAAACCATTAACATTTATAACATATAGAACGTTTCAATTAATTTATAATTCTCGAGTGAGTGTTGTATGATTAAAAAACATAAGTTCATATTTCTGTCTTGATTAATTTAGGAAAAATTGGACCTGTATGAACAAATTGCTTCAAGAATGGAACTTCTTCCACATTTTCTTGTATAATGAAAAAGTCTAAATATTGGCGTATTGGTCTATTCAATTCATTCACCTCTAGATTCTCAGGTCTCTCCTTCTGAAAACACGTAGTCTTTGAGAACATGTAAGATCTAGGATCTCCTGACCTCTGGGAACTACTGAATTCTATAAACTTCCGGTGAATGGCATTGTTCTCTTTTTTATCTATATCTCTATTAATACACAGGTTGCAATTTTTGAAAATTCTTTTACAATTTCTGCATGCTACTTAGGCAATTATATTCATATTTCCGTCATATGGCAGAAACTTTAAATCATTTGTGGCTGAATAGCGCTATATATGCATATTTGTTTGTGAGAATATTGACATATATAATGTTTCGTAAAGGCATTATAGATTAGTTGTAGTTAATTGGATAGTATTAGATTATAATTTTTATTTAAATGCATGTATACGAAAGTCTGTATGAGATCCTTCCATAGGAAAAACCGGTTTATAGAAGTCCGGACGTGTGGAATACCACTAGTAGGTGGAAAGTAGAAATCTCTGAAATTTCAGGATTGTGGCAATTTACGGACTCATAGGACTTTCATTACTGTATACAGCTTACTGCGAGTTCCCGACTTACGGAAATGTCTAGAAAATGAAAGCTCCCAAACTCTCACAGCCCAATGTATCACAAAGCTTTCATCCTTTCGGATTGAAGCTTCAGGAATATTGGAGTAACGGAAGCTCTAATCTCTGAGGACTCCTGAAATTTCTCTAAAAAACCCTCTGGGACTTTCTAGCATCTAGTATTAAACACTCCTTGGCTGTTTGAATTTCCTAGCCACTATAAGTTCCTGATCTCCTGCATTGATCCTAACATCTCTTTGGTGGTGAATACAGGAAGCTCAGTTCATTAGGAATACCCAACTTCAACCAACAGCCAATAAGCTGCTCAATATCCATATCCTATTACTATACATTTTATGTAACTTTCATACCGGCTTTAACTTAATTCCAGTCAATGATCTTCGATAAAATCAAGGAATCCTAGTTCAATGAAGTATTATTTATGGAATTAAGTCATTCAGTTCAGAGTCAATGACATTCTAAACCTTGGTCAAAACCGCTCGATGAACTGTGAAGTGTATTAGTCCTTCGGTTATCCCATAGGTGCTTTACAGACAGCTCTCCACCTTAAAACTAACATGGATGTCAAACTTAGATAATTCCATTTCTCCGAACTAAACATCTGTTCATAGGAATTTGAACTACCCATATCTTCTTAATTTTGCCAATCCTGACAAAAAGTCCCTTTTAGCAACACCATAGCTGTGTTCTTTCCTGATTCGTAGTTACATGAAGAAGTCCCCACTTACATACTAGAAACAAGAGATGATCTACGGCAAAACCAAAGAATAGTCATCTTGATCCTCATTTTCAAAGCCCACTAGTCCAAGAATGGCTTTCAGAACAATAATTCCAACGGTACAAGCATCTGCACAACATAGACACAGAGGAATATTACCTACTACCTATCTTCTGCCATTATTAACAGTACCACCGAAGATATCGTTGTGTATTCAAATTCCTTACTCACTTTTGAGTCTGAAAAAATATAGTAACATTATTTAAACTGTCAGCAGATTTAGTTACATTAAATAAGCCACACAACTTTTGACGTAATTTTGACAAGATATAGATATAGACGAACTGAAAAGAACTGAAAAAAGCAGTTCCAGGCTTTTGAAGTTGTCGGAGATACGTTCACAACAAATAATAGCCCGCACATAATCTGGCTGAATCAATCGTCTTGATAATCAAAATGTTGTAAGGAAAGCCAAACCAGACCAAAAAATGATGTTAATATAAAGGAATAAAATAAATACTGGACTGTAGTATTTATTCCATTGCCACACATTAACGTCATAAAGTCCATCTAGCGACAAAAGCGGGAATCCTGGTGGTCAGATCCTCCTTACAATTTACTAAGTTACAAAGGATGGAAAATTCACGCCCACAAGGATCGCGTGGACTTTGTTTGTATAGTAATGATGGTTGTTTAAGAAATGGGTAAAACAGGACCGCGAATATTGAGTTTAGCCCTAGTTCACGTTTCTCTTACGTGCAGCATCTGAAATCTGATGCTGTTGCAGAATCGACTCCTGAAATCTGAATTCATGTTCAACTGAAATCATCCAAAAAACAGTCGGCGAAGAAGAAGCTCAAAACGAAACCCCCCGCATCGATTCGACATCAGAGACACCAAAAAGACTACAAAAAGAAGTGCAATGTAGGTGAAGAGGTATTCTCATTGTCTCATCAGGCACAATTGAGTGCACTACGATGACGATCTTAAAGCACTTCTCAATAGGAGTAATTTTCCTACTACTGATCACACCATTGATTATCTATCTATATTTTACCTCTTATCATAATTTTCACTCATAAATTTGGTATTCCTGCATATTAACTTCGCTTCAGTTTGATATCTGAGGGAAACAAGAGAATAACACACCACCATTCCGACGAGATGTATTCTGAGCCGATGTACAATTAATGTTCTACTTCCACAATGGTAATTTGTGATATTAAATGATTTGGATATGTAGATTAAATGTGGTGGTTTGGATATGTTTACCAGAATTTAATGATGATTGAATCTTTAAAGTGTAATTCATTAACAAGAGACTGCAGACTCTTAATAAACGTATCTTCGACTGTGTTTCATTCCACAAACAAGACGTTTGGAATCGAAGTTAAAGTAACCTAAATCTGTATAAGCTAGTGATTGCTTTTTATTGTACTCCATAATTGAAGGATTATTTGCCTTTTTATTATAATTTAAATCTTATGTTATCCTACTTTGATCAAGTAATGGAAAACTAAAATATTTACACAAGGAACATACTCATATGAGCCAACAGTTAGGATAGGAAGGATGGTCAACGATACGAATAAACTAATTCTTAAAATTATATAAATCTGATTACTATCTTAATACTAACAGGTATCCGGTGTTTTATAGCACTTAGCAAAAGTGATTATGCTTTAATGTGATGGAGTCCTGTGAAAGTTTTAAAAGTAAGTAGACATACATCAGGTACATACAGGCACGTACTCAGATCAGTTTTTGTCAGGCAATTCTAGGGGGGCCCGCCACACGTCTATTTGAAGGGACCGTGTCTTCGGACGGCACGATGGCAGGGCATGAAGGGGACAGCCGAATATCTTTTCCGGGGCCCGCCAAACTTGAGTACGGCCTAGGATACATATTATTTTTTAGTAATCATGGTTAATAGGATCTAAGTTTACACACCTCTTATATGGTGTTTTGTAAATTTAAAAACATTTATGGGACAAATTAGTTATATTTCCGTTGCCATAGCTGAGTCTGCCTTATTGCCCTGACCACGAAAATACAAATATATAGGTCTCGGAAACCTTCTCCGGTGAAAAACCATTTACTTCTAGCCATTGTCATATACTTCCATCTAAGATATTTCCTCTGTCATAGAACAGTTTGAATTGAAGGAAAACATATATAAATATTATGATTGAGAAGCCTACTTCGGTTAAAACGCGTCTACTTCTGGCCGTTTGAATTCACTTACGGCACTAACGTTGTTTTGGTCGGTGCCATCAGTATGTAACTCTCGGAAATGACTTTAGAAAGAAAGCGTCTAACCGTGTACTTTCGATCTAAGATATTTCCAGTACCATAGTTTAGTTTGTCTTGTTATCTCGATAAGGAATGTATGCATACGAACGTAGGACTGAGTAGACGATCACGGTCTAGAGAGAAATCCTACCTAATTCCCATACATTTCCAGTTTAAGAGGGAAATCTTTATTAATTTCATGTAACTTTAAGGTAAATTTAATAAGGTTATGCATTATAGAATAGTTTTTTTCGGATTTTCGTTTGGGAAGGACGGGTCGCTGAGACATCTTATTGGTTATTTTACCGTGACTTCCCTTAAGTTACTGTTAATATTCCATATAAATATTTCGAGTAACCCCACCAATTTAGAGTACCTTATGTAAAAACGTTCACAGCTTTCTTCATTAAGTTTTGTTTTATAACAGTGTTTAAACAGATTTACAATGAATTAAATGTTTTAGTTCGTTACAAGTGCAGTCTGCATAAAAGTTAGAAAACTAACTTTGCCTTTACTATCTGCATTAGACCACTGATCAAGCAGTTATATACTTAATATTATAACATTTAAACATGAACAGATGTTTCAGCCACTTCTCAAAACCAGTGCAAAGTTTAAACAGCTGTTTAGTGTCAGTTACATTTGGATTAAGAAACATAAATATTACAATAATTGTCCCACATTATATAATATTTAATATAGCTTATTCAATCTTTCTTGATGTTACCTGATCCAGCAAGGAACTACAAATGTGTTATATAAACACTAAAGGCATTCAGGAACCACGTGGTTAGTTACCAGTATAAACGTCAGGTACAACATAACTTCCAAAGTACAAGAGAAATCTACCTGAGTCTTGTAATAATACTCATTTATCACAAGACTCAGGTCGATTTCTATATGTTTACTTATAGTATTTTATTTTATTTTGAAGCGTTACAAAGCTCTGAATCAAAGACGTTAAATGATATCAATGTAACAATTTAATCCATAGACTTGAACCTAACAGACTGATTGCGAATTAATTACAGAAATCTTTTCATAATTTGGTTATAGGCACTTCAACTAATGAAAATACTATTGAAATGTCAAGACAAAGTATTTAATAACATGCATATATCGTATAGTAAGTGTTATCTAGTTAAAAAATAATCACCACAGGTATTATTTTACAATTAATTAGCTACTTGTATTCCATAGTTAATCTTTCAATCTATAGACAAGGTTACCAATACACTCAATATTAATTAATATAATAAATATGTAGCAGTAGGTACACAAGTCAAGCAATAACAATCTTTTTAGACAAATGGAAGACAAAATTTATATTAAAAAACGTTTTTCATTGTCTTTATTTTTTCCTTTTACTATTGCCTCTCATCTAAACAAGATATACGAATACGTAATCATCATTTCAAGAGGAAAAATGACTTATTTTACTTGTCTCAACCGAGAAGTTTTCCAGGTGTAATTCTACTAGAATTCAGAATACTTACACAGCAAATTCAGAGGTACTATGCAATTTTGAAACTAAAATTTTTAGTTCTACTACTTATATACATACTTATTTTCGAATACTCATATTCTAAGGCAACAAGACTGCCCGATCTAAATATTAAATGAATTGTATTAAAAGTATAAAAACAAATGAAAAAGCACTTCCCTAAATGTCAAAAATCTGTGCAATCGGGCATATATCAAACAAAATTATTAGTGGTTACCTCTACCTCATTAATTTTGTTATTGCCACATCTCTCTTAGAGCCTAAAATATTTGCAGCTTAGGAGCATTCAGCTAAGGAAATTATGGCTTCAAACAAATTGAATGTGAGTAATCGATATACTCGACATAATCGTAGCCCAAACTCTGTTTTAATGTTCATTGAAAGCTTTTTAATGTCAATGTGAAAAATAAAACGTATATAATTGATTTTTTATACCATTAAAACTATTAAATGAAAACAAGTGGTGATCCGAAGTGGAAAATAAGAAGAGTCCATTCATAGAAATTTTTGACTTTGTTTTTTTAATGTTCATGCAAAAAAACATAAAAACAATATAAATTAGCTGAAAGATCAGAAAGACGAAGTTCTCGTTGAATATTTATAACCTCAACTATTTTACGTATAACTCTGGAAAGTATTATACAATTCTCATCGATAAAAAAGCAAGGAATCCACATAGCAACACTTCCTTCTAGACATAGAAATATCATTGTTTACGTGTTCCTAGAAAATCATTTTGGAATATTTCTGTAAAAAACGTTAAGATACATTTTATTTAATTCAAAACCGTCAATGACGTAGGAAAGATGAGAGGGGAGCTTTATAAATAAAAAGAACTGATACCTTCTTATTGAGTTCCAGAAACGTATTTTAGTTTGAGAAGATTGTAGATCTAAGTGCTATTCGACCTGCAGACATACCTTGGTAATATCAAAATGAAGCTGGTTATCACAGTTTAGGATATAACTTGTGATAACAATCGTTCATTTTATTACTAGCCTCGAAAGTAAAATATTGCTAAATTGGCCCACAATAGAATTTTCAAGACGAGTATTGAATGAAACTTTTCACCATGAAGCACAAGATTATATAACACCGACATCTCAAAGTCTAGTAGATATTTTTCATGAGGAAATCTAACACTATTTTATAAGTCATTTTTGTATTACAATCAGCTGTTTCAACACACAGCTGTCAAAACAAATAACGGAATCAATGTTCATGCAGTGTAAGAGATTTTTACATAGGGAAAGGATAGTTAGCTACGAGGGAAATTGTGACTTCGCGGAACTCAGCTGTATTGGAAAGTAACCTATTACCATACAGAGTGATGGAGATAATGTTGAAATGGAAGAGATACGAGATACTCGTATAGACAATTAGAGCATTTAGGTACTGATGAAGTGAATTAAACCTATCATAATACAAACCACAAGGATAATTTTACAATATATCATTGGTCCATTGAATAAATGTTAAAGCTGAAAGTTTTCACAAAAATATGAGGTGTGGGAGATTTTGTTAATTTTAAGATAGATCTTATCAACCCTTACCTCATACTTTATAGTAGTTGAATAAACTCTAGTGAAGATATGTGGTGGAGAGATACGGTGGTAGATAAACGTACGGACAAAATTATAATCAACCCTTAATAGTATAATTTATATATTGTGAATAAAAGAAAAGATTTTCGTTAAGGAGCATTCGGAAACTATTTATTTTGAATGGGCTGTTTTTGAAATGCAAAGAAACTTCAGTAAATCGAACCTGATGAAACACCAGAATAAGAATTTCGAAAATAATGTTTAATAGTAAAGAGAGAGAAAGAAATTAATGTTGTCAATTAATGAATCAGGAGGAGTTTCTTAAAGACACGACAGGACTTACTTGAACTGATACTATACGATATCAATGTTTTTCAAACTGCCGTGTCCATATCATGTTTCTCCCACAGCTTTTCAACACCTAATCATCGATGGAAGCGAAGAACTCCCTAAACTTCAAAGTATTCCATAGTGATGTCATTAATACCTGGTAGCTGAGACAGAAAGAAAATTCTTCCATATATCTTATGTAAAATTTGATCCGGTTTAATTTAAAGACATTCCCTATCATCATGCTCGCTTCAAAAGTAATTATAATCAAATTTCTGGCCAGATAGATGTCTAGCCATCCAAATCACCAGGTCAAGATGAATAGAACTTTTCCTTTCGAAGAAGGCGGATATGTGACAGAAACTACATCGCTTTAATTTGTATATAACATGTACCTAACAACTACTGCTCAATTAGTAAAAGCCTCAACAATGCGTTGACCGTAGGGTTACGAAACACATCGCTCGACCTTAGAAAAAAACCTGGTTCTTACAGGTAGAAAGTGTAAGTGTAAGATGTCGGTTATAAGACATTAAAAACCAATTATTGCGGATCACAATGCAACTTGATCCTACAAACCATAACTGGTTGTAAAACCACAAGGCAGAAGTAAAATTAATCATAATTTGATAGGATGAGCTACCAGATCATTAGATCACGTTAAAATTGGGGCAGTTTATCATGTATCTGGATAATATTTAGATTAAAATCCAACCTGACAAGTAAATAACAATTAAGCTCTAATACTAGTATTTACGTAGTATTTTCTACAACATTGTTGTAATGGTACAGTTGAGAATATTAAGATGAAATGGAGAATATTTGAAAACCGAAACTCCTCACCTTGATACTCAAACCTTATGCATACGCTTTCTGGAAAAACTTTCAGGTTTCCTAACAGAAATTAACTATTTACTGATAAAAACACACCTTTAATTGTTAGCTCTGTTCAAATTGTCTAAAATAATATTTTCACAGAGTTTCTGTCAGATTGATAAAAAAGGTATTAATCAAGAAAGAAGGGAAGTCTTGCATGGATAGGAAAGATGTTTTAAACGCAGGATAAATTTTGACACAAGTGTTAATGAAGGAAGATAAGATCCAACAGACTTTGTTCTGACTACGGGTATTTTGGTATAGAATAATTCTATCACAGTTTATTGTGTGAGAATCCATAAGAAAAAAGTCCATAGGTCATTATTTATGTTTAAATTATATGGTTAAAATGACACATCATAAAATTACTAGTCTTAAATGAGCACGAAACTGCAACCACAAACAAAATACTTGGTAAGTTATACAAAAATAATACATTGGGTTTAAGCCTGATTGTTTATTCAGATTAAAAATACGAGTAGTAGTGTTAGCTTGTGAACAAGATGCTAGATAATCGATCTGCATCTTTTAAAGCTCTTCTTCAGAAGACTGAAAAACCAACGTACGTGTACATTGTTGATATCACGAATACAAAAAAAAATTCTATACTGACTCAAATCACTTGGACAATTTGTCTGGTTTCAGTATCTGGCCTCTCAATCAGATTTTAATACCAAATATGATTTGATTTATTATTATAAATTAATGAAAATTTCATAATTTTTATGTTCTGGATTATAAAAACACAAATGTTAATTTCAAATATTAGAAAAAAAACTTACTTTCTCTCTGTAACACAGGATCATTATAATGAGTACATGAACTTGTAAATGCCTCTTCCTCATTGTACGTTGACTATGATACAATTTAACGACGAATACAAAAATAAACTACAACACAGTAAAAATAAAACGTGCCTAGCAAACAATAATAAAATACAAAAGAAAACATCATTAACTACAAATTCAATTATAAGAAGTTTTCTTGATCCATAGATATGAAAATATATTGTATTTTTGGGCTTTCCATAACTTAAAATATGTCTTAATACTCAAAAAAACAAGAAAACATAAATAGGTTGACTAGATGTTAGTGAAGTTACCAAAACCAACACAAATGATTCTAGGATCGAGCAACGAGAAGATTCAGCGTGTCACTCACTGAATAAGAAACAGCGAATAAATGCCAAAGGGCAGAGCTGACAATTTTATGCTGGAAACGAGATTAAGGAACCAAAAGACAAGAATGGATTAGAAGCCATACTGTCATTGTCAAAGGAAGTTTTAATTCTTGAATAGGGTTTGTTTTAAATGTTCTATACACCTGAGTGACAGGAAATGATTTCGAATCTGTTAAAGTCTCGATTTAGAAAAAATGGGTGCCAGACTCTGACTTGTAATGGCAGATAATCAGGAAAATGACTCTTTATTATTCGTCATGAGATAGCACGTTTATGTAGAAGACTTGGTTGGTCCACCGCACTTTGGGATCGTGTCAATTAACAAGATAATGTACTCAATTGTGCACCTGAAGAGACAATAAGAATACCACTTCACCTAGAATACACTAAATCTTGCAGTCTTTGATGTCACAACGTTGCAAGGAGTTCGTTGTGAGTTTCGTCACCGACTATTTTTAGATCGCTTCAGACGAACATTACTCCAGATTATTAGAGGAGTAGGCTAAGGTCTGCAACAGCATCAGATTTCATAGTTTGAAATGAATACTTCCTTCCAACCATAGCTGCGTTATGTGTTACTCATTTGTTTTGGCCAAACATTTGATTTTAAATCTCAAAACACAATCAAAAACGTTTTTTATAACACTATTCAAAATAAACGAAAATATCTGAATGCGTGTACTACTAAAAGTATTGTCTTACCACATGTCCCCTGCAATGAGGTAATTCTTGCTCTGCAGTTACATTCATGATACACATTCTTTATGGCAAATATAGCGCAAACTTAGGGGGTACTTACAAAATTAACAAATTGAAACCTTGGTTACGTAACGACAGTAATTAAAACAGTTATTTTGAATTAAAATATCAGGTCATTTATTGTCTCTTAGGAACAACATTGCGCACTTTTCCATAGAAACCTAATTTTAGCAAATAATTATAATTTCAAATACTTCTGAGCATTAAAGAGTTGGAGGAGCGAGAATGTGTTGTAAAAAAAGTATAAGTAATGGATTATTGTACAATATTATTGGTTTTAAAATGCAATTTTTGTAATAAGATAAATATTACATGCCTAAACCTGCAAACCACGACCCGTTCTTGATGATAACGCAAGATAGAATGGACTGAAAACCTTGGCTATAACCAAAATAAGGAGAAAGTTACTCAACAGTTGCAGAAAAAAATTATTCGTATATGTTAACTGTCTGTATCTTCCATTCAACTCAGCTCAGTTCCTAGCTCTCTCAAGGCTTTGCCATAAAATTTCGCATATGTTAGAGGCACGTGTTTTGACACATACATAAATGATACTGAATGTATTTAAATTAGTAAATATTCTGGTGGGGCCCAGACCCTAGGGGTTAGCCTAACTAGGCTAAAAACATGTTCATGACAACTGTCATGAACATGTTTTTTGGAAACGTTGTAGGTGTTTCCCTATACCACATAGCACAACGTACATTTTACCCCCTCACTCCCTGTCCCGTTTTGAAAGGTATCCTTAATCCCAGTTATAAAAGTTGTCTTATTTGAAAGTTTTAAATTATTTCTTTCTAAAATATATATTTCTATATCTATTGTCTACAAAACCCACAACAATTAATATTCCCGAATTATTGTAAGGGGATCTGAACACTACATCAAATGACGTGGCTAGAGCCAGGGAATCACCAAACATTCGCCATGCCAGGGCAGTAGGTCTGGACATACCAGAAAACTTCTAGACGTTTGCATTATACAAGGTAGGAGTACGTTACACCACATGTCGTGCGACATTCTTCAGTTCCATGCAGTTCATATGTATAGCTCATTCCACTCTCGAACTTTCCTGTCGAAAGATAGGCAGAAAAACAATTTTACAGAGACGAAGTTTTTTGTCAGCCTACTAAATGGTAAGAATCAATGACGTTCAACAAAATTCCATGGTTGGACATGCACTACTTGCCTATAGAAATCATTCCTGTATATTTAGAAATGTAGTTCCATGAAAAAAGTAAGTCCTGCAGATTAATTATTTCTGTATATGTCTAAGAATTACTTCAACATTTTTTTTTAGTTAGGTTTCATAACAATAATAAAAGTTCCAGTGAGCTAGAAATGGCACTATAGCGCAAGACTGCAATGATAGCTAATCTTGTCACGGAATTTTAAAATTGACTTACGTTATGAATAAAAATGTGTCATGTTTAAATCTTATATGATTGAAAACAATTTGTTTACAAATTTATTTATTCTGTTCTCTTCTCGTTGTCATCTTGGTTATCTATAAGACTAATCTATAAAATTGCTAAAGCCATGTAGTGACATGCACCATCATTGAAAGCAGTGTTGCCTATATAGAAATTAAGCTTCGTGCAGCATTTAAAGCCCCTAGTTGGTTTTCGAAAAATCAGACATAAAAAATTAAATTTGTCCAACACCTCTATTAATAGAATTCGCTAATGCGCAGCTAATGACAATTACATGTTTAATCTTAATGAAATAAACTTAAAAAGGAGGTGTCTTTATTGAATAATAGTAGAATAGTAAAATGTAGGATTTTGTCATTGGGTAGCATCTGTAAAACTGAAAACTATAAGATTTCTCTTTCTTACCGTGAACTACGCCTGACTCATTGGCGTTGTCAATATAATACCACAGCCATACAAATTATATACGTTACAGAGTATTAAATTATTTTGAATTCGAAGCTGGTGATTCCATTATTGTGACTCATTTTCCGTTAAGAAACTGAGCAGAAGGTGCAGGCGTGACAACGTCAGTTCGTTAAACGGTTTTACTGGCCTTTCTTTTTTTGATTACGAAAAAACTCCGTATCACTTGCACGATGTGTTGCAAAGACCTCTCACCCCTGCACTTGCACCCTCCCGTAACGGGCCTCTTCCTGAACCGGTTGTCCGGGAGTCGGCCCGACCTGTTCCGGCCGGGACACCTTCGCCTCACACGTACACTGTCGGGGGACTCCGACTGTAACAGGTGAGATGTATTATTATCTAGGCTTCACCTGACGCCTAGGGCAGGTCTAGGGCACGAGTAGGGCACGCGTGGGGCATCTATTCATAGCTAGACACCCCATCCCTGTGCGGGACTATGATATTGGCTAAACAAACAACCCCTTCGGCTAGAGTACTTCTTTTAAAATACCTGTTAGAACCCCTGTATGTACCTTTTGTTGAGTTGACTACCATACTTATTATTTACTGAATGTTTATATTAGGGGTTACACCTGTCCAGTTTGTGAAACCACTTCGACCCGCAGTACTAGGCTCTTTTGAACTGTGCATTGCCGAAAGGAAACAGTTAGGGTAGATAAAAAAAAAAATTTAAAGTGCCGTAATATTTGAGGCATGGATATTAAAGTTTAATACGTTATTTTCATTGTAAGTTAAATTCATTCAGCAAAAGATAATAATAAAACTACTTGTAAATGTTCTTTCAATGAACAACCATAAATAAAATCTCAGTTATTACAATTATAATAAATTCGTATTATATTTAAGTATTACATTGTTTTTAACAAAGTACTGCAATATTAGTTTAATGAAAATCTTTTCATTTTGCACAAAGGTACTCAACTGAAATTAAATTAAATATCCTTCAAACAATATATTGACAGTATTTTACTATTTCTCCTTAAAATATGAAATAAGAATCTCGTTTTAATAAAATATTATTTGTATATCATAATAAAACTTCTATAAAAATTACAAATATACAATTAATTCATTAACTACAAAATTAATAGGCCTTGAGTTTTGAAATAGCCTACGCGAACCAACAATTTAATTTGCACCAAAACGGGGATAAGGTTAGGTGACATACACACTTTTGATTTATTTAAGACTAAATAAGTCGAGGTTGGAACATATTGCAGGAAACACAAAGGAATGGGAAATCTAATTTAATTCTATTAAATGGTAACATTTTCATCGCTGTAGCGAACGTTGCAGCGCCTCCCCGGAGCTCGCCTCGGAGCGGACTTTAGCGTAAACAAAATCATGGACGCAGCGTACATGTACAAAAATAATAAACTAAGCTGAGCGAACAATTAAAGGAGGAAATGTCGGCAATTACAAATCTCATTTTGAAATGCTGGCCGACAGAATGGCGACATAACTGCCCGCGTGCTTTGTAAATGATGTCGTTACGAGAAACATTCTCCAGACACAGAACCGGAAAATGTACTTCAACTTCAAAATGATACTGACAACTTATTTTATAAAACTTTACACGGCTATTAATTCAAAGTTTATTTCCTTCAGTTATTGTATATTTGTGGTAGCATCACTATTAAGGTGTGGTCGACAAGTAAATTCACTAAAATGTCAAAACATAAACTTCAGCTAGAGAAATGTCCAAACTTTTAAAGTAATTGATCTTAAAGAAAAAAGATGTACATTAAAACTTATTATTATATTAATTAATTTTAAAACGTAACTAAATTTGTATTTTAATTATCAAAATATATTTAGTACTAGAATTAATTACGAGTTTATAAAAATAATATTCATGTCCACTTTATAAACGTAACATTTTGGAACCATACAAAACGTTTTAATATAATTTTAATATGTTTAGTGGTACGTTCAAACACGTATCTATTTTATTGTTTTAAATTTTGTGGTAAAGTGATCCAAACAGAGTTTTCAGCGGACCCGCTTTAGAATCAAACCAAAGAGAGGTGAACCATTTCTTTTTCATAGGCATTGTTCAGAGTATTTTATACTGTATTTTACACAATTTAAGCACCAAACGTTTTGCAAGAGAAGAAATAAATTTAAAATTGTTTAAGTTGATATATTAAATTAAACAAGTGTCTTCAGGAAACATACAATTAATGTGAATACGTTTAAAGTGAATAAAATTACTCCATAAAATGAACAAGGTCCTTTATTATGATTATGAGTAATAAAGTTGTATAATAAAGCATTTGATCGATTTTCAACGGCCCTTTGTTTACATATAAACTTAATTATATTATTAACTAAGATAGACTGACAAATAATAATAAAATAACTACTTATAAATCGGTGGAGGAAGGGATATGTAAAACAGAATTGTCAAACAAAAGAAATATAGGTGTGACCGCTAATTAAATTTTTACTCCGCGCGTAACAGCAGGGACCGGAAAGAGATAAGCATAATGGAAAAACTGTTAACAATATTAATAGGCGAACCCACCCGGAGTGGGATAGTTTGGCCGCTGTATGGATACCATTACAAAACAATGTGCGCAAATGCTGAATCGAGTAATTATCAACATTTGTCTTTCATAGCAATATATTTGATTAGTTTTAATGCATCAAACATTCATAATAGTGAGTCCCTCGTAATCAGCCTCGCCGTGGTCAGACCCGATTGGTAATTATGTGGAACAAAAAAGTAATAAAATGTGATAGTGATTTGACGTATATAGTTGGCAGCGGGCGGTCGCCTGGCATATGCAAAGTGCGGTTATTATGTGAAACAGTGGCATCATTGTATGCCGCATTGATCGGCGAGTAAACACCAGGTACAGTATACAGCCAGTCGTCGCCTCTCGCACTCTAACATACCAACTATACTGTGTACGGTGATTATAAGTGATAAGTGCTGTGTACGCTCAAGTGGAAGTTCAAGTGAAAAAGGTGAGTTCTGTACTTTTTAGCACAAAATGCTCTCCCTGTGAATCCTCTTGCACTGTAGTGTACTTACTTTTCAAAAAAATATTTAAAAATAAATGTTAAATTAAAAGTAATGTATTTTTAAGTATTCGAAAAATGTAAAACGTACTTTTATAAATTCTTACAGGTAATGAAAAGTTTATTCAAATCGTAATTTGTTCTGTTGGGAATGAAACTAAACGGCGATTCGTCAGTCAATACCTAGAGTGTTTCCATACCAGCTCGTATAATTTAGTTGGGCATATCCACATGGTTTGATGACACGTGGACGAGGAAAGTTGTAGGCGTAGGCGCATGTATGTATTTCTCTCTCTTTGCTCTGTTCTTCCTCACCTTTCCGCCCTCCACCTCTGGTGTCCCGCCACCATCCGCGTCCCAGCGCCCTTGGACATTGGAAAATCAATAGAAGGTAGATGAATGACTTAAAGTTAATGATTAACTCAGGGGTAGGTATGTGATCGATAGGTTTTCACGACCGCTGGACCTCTTTTGATGGAATACGTCGAGAGATTAAAAAAAGCAATAAATTAATGTTTTTCGTACAAATGAACCAAAAACGAAAAATAAATATTCGTTACTTATAATTTAAAAAAGTCTACTAATGAGAATTTATATAGTTTTACATTATTTATCAAACGATTTTACATAACTTAAAAAATTAAAGATATTAAAGATATTAAAGATTTAATAACTAAGAAACATATATTACACTAAATACATTTATAGTTTATAATATTTTTGCACACTGTATATTAATTTATTCCTACTTTAGCTATCTATACTATCCAAGAAGTAATGCAATCTTGAAATATTGGAGTTGGGATAAAAGTATTGTTGACGTGTCTTTGGTTTTTTTTCTCACTATTGCCGAGTTCCAGTGAAATGTTAGTGATAGCTACCTATTGATATAATTTTAAATTCAAATGAAAAATTCAAATTTGTTTAAAATGAAAAATTTCAAAAATAAATTCGTGATATTTGAAGATTTAGTAAAATATATTGCTATTAAAAAATATAAATCGGTGTTAAGAACATCGAAGTTTTTTTAGAACATATACGTACATATAAGAAACATGGTACACGTTTAATATAATATCATATTTTCAAAAGGCCGGTGAAAATTTGTATTTTATACTCGTAGTAAAATAAAAACACATGGCAACAATTAATTAGTACAAGATTTTTAATCCGTTCCTAAATTTCAAGTATTCACTGCCACAGACTACTGTGTTTTACTATTTTTAGGATAAATGTAACATTTAAATCTCAATATTCTGTATAATTTATTAATTTTAACCAAATCAACAATAGTAAAGAGATATTTCAGTTACCTTGTGCATATAATGACTGCTTCTGTCTGCGAAACCTTCTTAACTATTTGAAGAATATCCAGTATTAACTGGGATGGTTTTGTTCTTATATTTTTTTGTATTCGTCTCCTAGTGATCCCATTGTAATTAGGGTTGGCAAACATTTACATAAAGTTTAAGATATCCAAAAGTTTAAAGTGTTAAAGACACAAGTAAATAAGATACACTTAATAGAAAAATATTATTTCACTATAACTTTGGTTACTAACGACAAACTTAAAACATAATCATAATAAATGCAATTTTAATAAGAAGAAAAAATGATCTAAAATGATTTGATGGATCATAAAAATATTACTAAGGACGGTATCTCATTAATCCGTAGGCAACTTTAATTTAATGTAAAAATGTATTATTACCATGGTGCTTCAAGGGCATGAAGATCTTCAACCGTATAAGGAAAACAATGCATGTGTCATTGGTTAGTTATAACACTCCTAGCCGGTTCTTTAAAACACCTTAATTCATATCTCCATACTTATATGTAGGTTTCAATGCTATAACTGATATAGGCCAACATTGAATTGAAAAACATTGAGATACGATCAACTTCTGTTTCTTGTACTAAAAGAATATGTATATTTCGTTACAGACTCGATACTTAATAATATAACATTAACACTTGAGAGCTATAATCGATTTTAAGTTAATTCCGGTAAAATCCGGTATTAAAACAAATCTTTTAGGTTGTTAAAGTGAAACTGCATTATTAAAAATTTAAATATAAATTTGACTTTACGTAATTTCAGCTCAATGCCAATATAACTAACTGCGTATTCTTCCTTTTATTACAAAATTTCTTTCTAGTTAAAATTCTTGTTAATTTCTTTATCACAAAAAATAAATTACACATAGCAATATTTTGTTATCACTATTTTAAATTAAATTTTGTATAGCTGCTGGAACTTACTTATGTTTAAGAAATAGACTCTATATCAACTTTTGCACTCGAATACATATTTTTCGTGTACAATGTGTAAGAGAAGAAAGTCTAAAATTTTTAATATCTAATCGAAAACTGAATAAAGGTTGAATTGTTGAAGAAAGGAATATTTTTTTAAATATAATTGTTAAATTAAATTAAAAACTAACAGTACACTCACGCAGTAAAACTCAATGTTAATCTTTACAAAGGGAACGAAATTCCAAATCAAACATTGATTACTATAAAGCGCATGATGAGAAAAATCATTGTCATTAGTGTATCTAAAAGACAAAAATGCTCTTATAGCTGATACGAGTAAAGTAATCACTTCAGTTAGATGGTAACTGAATATGCCAAAGGTGTGCAAAACGGGCTTTATCTTACTATCGTACTGAACCGTTTACTACGTGTCAAATCTTTTCCATTCACGATCCTTGGTTTGGTGTTTGAAGTCATCATCCTGGTTTTTAGAAGAGTTATATATTCTATTGAACTCGAAATATACTTAATCATAACCTAAGAGAACGGCTGTTTATTGCTAGAGTTTCACTTCTAAGTTCAAGGAATGATTTTGAACTGAAGAAGAGCAAGAGACTGCTACCATAGATTTGGTTCTTGTCTTCGAATTTTCGGTCTGGATTGTTCGATTTCGTACAACTTCAAATTAACTGTCTCATAATAGGGGAGTAAAACGTTATTTGGATATCCATCACCGAGTTTATTGATATAGAACTCATGTTGAGATAGCATTAAACTGTTGTATGACTTGGCTGAACTGTGACACAAAAGCAACTTTCGAAGCTTATGACAAACGGCACAAGCATGGTATGTAAAAGAAACGATAACCCTTCTGCCTACTTAGGTAGAATTTAGAAGGCCTATGTCGACACATTGTTAAGGTTACCAAGTATATATGTATCAAATTATTAAGGTTAATTTTCGTGTCAAAATTACAAAGTTCAGGCAAATTTCACGACTTTTTAGCTGCTGTCTTTCGTAATTTGACGTGGATTTGTTTGTCTCCTCATTGAAGTTCTTAGTTAATTTGGATCGAAGGCTTCTAGGAATAAAAACTAATGTAAGAAAAAATATTACTAAGATTTTCCAAGGGTGCGAAAAGAAGAAAGGGTGTTCTTTAGGAGGAAAATGCTGACCACCAGAGCTTTTGGGACTTGTGGAATATTGTTCCTATCTAATTCGTAGTAAGAGGATGAATTTAACACGGGTGTTGTAAATACTGTAAAAGCTAGTCTATCATTCTGGGTTTTCCTACTTATTTCCGCGTTTCTATTTATTACTGTAAAAATAAATTTTAATTATGACCATTGGACGTACGGGGTTCTTCGAGGTGACTTGAGATATTTTATACTCATATTACAACACTTGACCATCTATGATGGTTTTAGCCTGTAATATCACAAACAGCTTATAAAAATTTAAAGACTTCACTACATTGTTCTGAGGAATAGACACTTAAAATAAAACTTAACGATGCAATCCCATATTAAATCAGACTATTAATCAATAAAGATTTGAAATTTCCATTGCATTTATTAAGAATTGTTGTTGGTTCCTGAATAATATGTCTGTAACTGTTTTATGAACTTGCGTCTTTTAATCTTTGCAATACAAGGTCAATCAAGAGGATGATTTTGTCTAAGGCACAAGCCATTATTGTGTCTAAGAAATAGTTATTGTGCTGATCTTAGTTAAACTACCAAAACCAGAAAACGAAGAAAGAGGTTGGAAACAGCTTGTTGGTTAGAGATCGGCATTTGAAGCTTACCGAACATGATAGTTTTAAGTCGGTGTTGACCATTAACAGCTAAATTACATATCTAGGCCCGAATAAAAAAAGGTTTAAAAGAAAAATAAACATGTTTAACATTTAACTCCTACAAACCAATGAATGAAATGGAACAGAGAAATCAGTTTTTAAGCAAGACAATGCACTGAAATAAACAGATGTAGGGTACTTAAAACGGTCAATATAAGATAAAAAGGGAACTAAAACATATTTTAGTTGTGATTGATGTTATCTAAAATAAAAATCATGATAACACAAACGATATAGTGAAACAGATCAGATACTGCGAGCTTCGCTGATTATTTTCGTTTCTCAAAATGAAAACAAAGAAGTTAATTTTTCTTTAAGAAACTTGTATCGGAACTTGTTATATTTTATTTTAAAAGTACAATCTTGAGTATTATTCATACCACAGTTCCTTTTCGTACTTTCGTTTTCAACTTCGCAAATTTAAAATCCTTCATACATTTCTTAATTCATTTCGCTAGCACCATGTGCAGTGACAGTTGACAACAGTTAACACATGTTTAATTTTTTAACCTTGCTTGCGCTATTAGTAAATGTTTAGTACGAGTATTTCCGATGTTTCTTCGATAGCATCTTTAAAAAGTAGTTTGTAACCAAGTAAAACACGTCTACTGAACATCATACTAAGAAGTAGAACTACCTGTTTGAAAACTTAAAATTACTACAGTCGGTTCGCAAATATTGAGATGTTGTATGTATTTCTAGAAACGTGATCAAAATTTTCAATACAATTATATCCTCTACGAGGAAATTCATTACCGATCGGATGTTGACTGTTAACTTTCTTGTCCTTATTTTTCCCTCTTATAGGCCTTTCCTGCTCTTAGCCGATGAGTTGCACGGAGTTTTAAAAAATGTGCTCTCAGGAGCACACTACTCTTCACATTACTACTTCAGAGTAAAGACTAAGGTCCATGAATCAAAGGTACCAGGAACAAATTGATCAGATCTGAAAAATGAATGGAATATGTTAATTCAAAATAAGTATCTATGGCCATTATTATTAAACGGCCCTCGCTCAATAAGAATTGCGCCATTTTGCACTTTCTATTATGTATGCGAGTGTAAGTTTTACTAATCAAGACCCTATTTGTAAATAGACCTATTGAGTGATTCATTTGATAACAAAAATCTGCTTGTAAGATCTAATAATTAGATATAAATAATAGTATCTCGATCACAATCAGTATTTGCAAATACTGGCAATAAAACAGTATAATAATATAACACTAACATTTATTCAAAAAGAAGTAAAAACGATGTGTTTGACATTAATACCAGTTACTTTCGTAAATATCGGTTACAATTTGTCCGAATCCAAAACGCTTTGAGCTCTGTAATAGGTAAATGGGAAAAACTATTACTAAAACAAGCTTTTATTGCGAGAGTAAAAAAGAACAAAGCCCATCAGTACATTGTTCGCAACATATAGCTTGGAGTTGTATTTTTAATTTAAAATAGGCCAATCCACCGTTATTTCTGACGTTGTAGTTGACTCTGCGGTAACAAAGGGTGTAAATGTTTCAATACAACTACTCAAAACCGACATCAAAGTAGTTATCAATCACAAAATGTTTGAATCTCGTTATTTTAGATCTGCAATAACACACGTTTACGCTGGGGACAGTAAAGTTATTATTGTAGTTGAGAGGCTAACTATCAAGCAGATGAAGATAAGGTAAAACAATAAATAAACTATACTATAACATTGTTTATATCGGACAATGCATTAAATATTAAATAACTTGCATAAAATAACTTAGCATCTTAGCAAATAACATCACGCTAATTGGAAAATGCCAAGTGTAGTCGTTAAATTGTTTAAGTTACTGATGGATTTCTCTTAAGACAGTACTAAGGTCTTTTAGTAAATATCTTATTATTGTTATTTATTTGTTGGTGTGATTCTTTTCTTACGTTCTACGTAAATAAATAATGATGCAATGCTTTTCTATCTTTCATGTACAATACTTTACATAAATTTCTCACCTAAAAATTAAAAAAAAAATATTAAAAATTAAAAATGCATACGTAGAAACTAACATTTTTGTCCCTATGTGTCAAGGGTTCAGATAATAATAAATGTATATTAACATTATTATAAATGTTCATCATACATGATATATTTTTGTGTAGTAACATTTAATTAACGGCTACATAAATATTTTACTTGTGTTATAATAAATGTTTTGTCTATGTTGTATGCATAAGATAGTATAGTTTGGTCATCTGAAATTTATAAGAAACTACTATTTTCTTGGTATATTTATCTAAATAGTAAAGAAAATAGTTAAATTTGATACCTTTAACATCGTATCGACCATTATATTAAGTACATACAATAGTTGACAAATGGATGGAGTTTTCATGCATTTAATATACTGAAATTTTTGAGAATTCATTCAAATGCTTCTTTTAGAAGGCAGTAACGTAAGACTCTGATCTGCCGAAATGTCCATACGGATGTGATGTTGTAGAAGTGTTTTAGAGTATAGTACAAATCAAATAGAAAAACCGCCCTTGTAAATAATTATTTATTAAAGATAGGTTTAGCCATTCGTTTCTCTAACCGATTTTCTGTATATTGCAAAGTTATGTTTGATAATGATAATTATAAAAAACATAATTAATACATTTGGTTACTTAGGGCAGTATTGTAACATATAAATAGTCATTGCTTACGTACGGAGCTCCTTAATTGATTTTTAGTTGGGAAAATATTTATTATTTTTAAATTTTTAGCAGTTTAAGTGAACTGCACTAAATATATGAATTGTAGAAAGATTATTCGATGTATTCACGAGGAAATACATGCATTTAAAGTAGGACATTTATGTAAGTTTGTAGTGAGCTTGTGATAAAAATAAATATAAAAATGTGAAGTGTGAAATTTACTGTATGCGTTCAAGATAAAGGTATAAGAAGTGACATGTTTTTTGTATGAATTTATGATGTATGAAAATAATATTTTTTAATGAAACGTAATTTAAGAGAATTACACCATAGAAAATATCTTTAAGAAAAGATTTTTCCTCTTAAAGGAAATGACATATGTTTTATAAATAAAAAGCAATTCTGTTTACTTAAATACTGCACAAATTTTTATATCCTTCAACCTGTTTTCTTTTTCCCCGACTGTAAGATGTTCCTAATTGTGCTTCAAATGTTTATCACTGCTTTTAGAATGTTGACAAGTACTTTTCGTATTACATTGTACAGAAATGGTATCTTAGGAGCTGTGGCCTAAATTTTCTTTAAACATTAAGACAAATCTTATTCTATACAGTTTGCATCGCCTTACTTTAGGAGCTAACTGTAAACATCAAAATGTAACTGATAAATTCAAATCTGTTGCCGTCAATTTTTCCATTACCAATACTTGGTTCAGCTAGCATTTTAAACTTCCGTAGTTCTGAATAGTTGTTGATTTTTATGTGGACTAGCATCCACTAATCTTTATAATCTTAATATATAATCTTAAAAATTTTCTCCATTGACGCTACTAACAGTAATCATTGAAATTTAAGTACACAATAAAGGCAGGAATAAGGGCTCTTTTTCATTAGCACCGTTACACGTGAACGGAAGCCTGAAGGATTTATTAATTACTTCTACGGAACTATGTTTTCATCAAAATAAATGAACGACTTTCATTTTAAATTTCCTCAGTACTTTCATATGCGCAATCAATTTGCAAATTGCTTTCGCAACCTTCCTTTTGTGTCGGGTCTACCTTTATTATTATTATTATTATTTTTGTTTTGTGTTGCAAAACTCAATTTTTGATGACATGTGCACTGTCATTTTTACAATCATTTGTACATTGATAATGGAGTAACTAACAGAGAAAAAACACATTTCATAAAGACTGATCTACCAAAAAACTTTGTTTGTATACTTTCTGTAGTTAAAAACACCGCTGTTCACTTCTGTGTAGCATTGCGGTTTTCAATAAATAAAATTGTGTAAGGAGTCAGTTGCAATATTAAAAAGTATAATATGTTTATGTATGCGATATAGTAGATATTAGTTTAGGTCATATTATTTTATTCCGGCTGGTATTACGTTTTTTTTATTAATATGATGCGTCTAAAGCATAACATAATTCATCTTTATCATCAGAAAAAAATTAGGCCAAGAAATTGTATATAAATACGTTTCATACCTGTATTGTCATAACTCATGTATTAAATTAAATAGTTGTAAAGAATTTTTTTAGGATTAAACAAGTTCATAATGCTTAGTTAATTTTAAGCATAAATATTGCACTTTTTGTATTTAAATAGAAGAGAAATTTCTATTACATTTTACTACTGCAAATGCAAAAACAAAAACAGCTCAGGTTTTTAAAAGAATTTGATAAGGAACATGGGATTTCAAATCATTTCGAGTGCTTGTTTATTTTACTTACTTTTATACTTATATAAAGTGTATATTTTGAGAACATAATGATATCATTACGATAGTTTCAAAATTTATACTATTCAATGCAGAGTAGATTTCCACTATTTTGCGACGGAAGTTAAATCCACTGGCAGTTTATTTTTGGTAACAATGAAATGTGATTTGCACAAAACTTTTTGAGATTTTCTTTCGGTTGTGACGTGTTTGAACTCCAAGCAAGTATATTTAAAGACATACATTGTTATGCCAAAGAAGACTAATTTAAAATAATGTAAATATACCCAGTAGTTGTCTGAACCAGTAGTAGTTCAAACAGGATATGTTTTTGTAGACTCGATTACATTCCAGTTGTAAAAAGTAGAAGCAACCTCGATTATGCAGACTTGTTATTCGAATTAACAATATTTTACTACTCAAGTCGTAATAAAATATATACCACGTTTTTGTAATTATAGCACAAAACTAAAAAAACCTAAATTACTCCTTAAAAGTACGGATAGTGATTTATCACGGATAGTGATAAATCACTATCCGTTTCCAGAAATTTAAAACGAATTTTAAAACCAAATCAGTAACACAAGTAAACATTTTTTGTAATGAATTGATTATTATTTTCACTTAGTTTCAGTGCAAGTTCTACGCTTACTACTGTAATTATTGTTCATTTGGGAATTATAAGGAGTCCCGTATAAACTGAAAATTGCCTAAAATTCTGTCACAGTGCGAAATTAACAACCTATCCTGAACATTATTGCAGAAAGAAAATAACAAACAAAATCATAATTTGATCGTACTAAATCGAGCACAAGTATGATTTCCGTTATAGACACTTATATTGAAAATCACTTATACATGGATG
This sequence comes from Homalodisca vitripennis, assembly GCF_021130785.1. Classification (NCBI taxonomy): domain Eukaryota; kingdom Metazoa; phylum Arthropoda; class Insecta; order Hemiptera; family Cicadellidae; genus Homalodisca; species Homalodisca vitripennis. The sequence continues at coordinate 191,557,818 of NC_060207.1, forward strand.
TGATATGAAATTTACTATAGCAATATTACTAAAATAATTTAGTTTTATTTCCAATAGATCTGAACCGGGAATGGATTCGGTAAAAGCATCTTCCGTCAACCACCACTGATAAGCACTTCATCAGGAAGGTCATCGAGCCCTCAATCACAGCTGAGTGTGTTGATAACGTTTTCATCTGCAGTCTTGCCAACCATCGCAATCAAAATGTTAGTCGTCCCGGCGCGCCGCCATATTGCTTTCCACTCAACTCAACCCATAGAACAACGATTCAGCATTCGCTCATCGGTGAAGATTATTTCACTTATCTTCTACTTGAATCCACGTTCTGTTTGACATCGTGCTATCTGTGGCCCTCAGAATCATATTGGAACTGTTATCTGAGAGCTCGTTTCATAAACCGCCCGCGTACCCTATTCTTGATCAAAAATACATTTTAAGTAAGTGTTTTTTTTTTGTTTTTTTTTTTAGTTTTACTTATAAGAATTAAACACATTAGCTTATTTTGTTGTTTAAATGCTTCACATGTTCTAAAATTAAAACTGTAAAATTTAGGACAATAATTTGGACCTCATTTTGAATATGATTTTCCAAAATATACTTTGGATGAGTTCCTTTATTTCTACTAAAATTGTTTTGTTTTTTTGTTGAAGTTAGCAACACATAAACCTTTCATTTTAATGTAGGTAAAACCGTAACCTTTTTTCAAAACACAGTTGGGCTGGAAATTCAAACACAATAAGAATTTGCAATTTAAACATTCCACCTCACGATTCTTCTAAACTCGACATTATAGATAGACATATTGGTATTGGAAAGTATACTACAAAATTGTTTACGGCTACGAAAACAATTATTTTATAAATACAATCTATGTTGTTTAAGAAAAAAAACGTGCATTTATTCAATGTCCGTTGTCACTTCTGACAGAAAAGCGATTGGTTCTCATCGGAACGTAAAGCAAAATCGCTTCCCCGCCAGTGAAACACGTCAAAATAATTCTCTTGTAGAATAAATACTTTCTAACAATAAAGTTGGAGCTTTTTCTATTAAATTGAAAGCTTTCGAGGGTCCTCTATGTAATGCTCTTTGGGGCCAAACAAGTGACGGCAGCCTCTATTTGTTTTGATTTTATTTTTGAACGGAAAGCTTTGGGTTGTGAAATGTATGGAAAGTAAACACATAAATTTTATCCAAACCAAATCACTCGCGGACGCTCCCCCCCTCCCCCCGACGTCGAGTGGGAATGCATCTGCCCGTCAGCCTGTGCGTGCATGCACTGCCTGCACACTCAAAGCACCTGCATATAGATGAGCCGTTTACACCAGGATAAAATGCATCTGATTTCCAAGATGGATGTGGCTAGCGATTCGTGAAAACCGGCTCCAAAATGTGCATGTTAAAGCGATCACAAACACTGCTGGTTGTGCGGCTGGGCGTGCACTGTTGACAGAGTCCCTTACATCGCTCTGCCGCTGAAAACGCGCCAATAAAAGCACCGAACGCCTATTTCGGATTGTGTTTATGTTTTCTGCATTCTGGTAAGAGTTGCCAGGAACATAAATAGGAGACAAACAAAAGATTTATGCATTTGGAAATAAGTACATCAAATACATTGGACAGTTTGCATTTACATAACAAAAGTAACATGGTCTTTTATGTATTACTATTTCATTTTACCTGCGAAATGTATTATTTATATATCATTATAAGTCAATACTAACAATATGAGTTAATTTAATTTTTTATGGGACTGTATACCGTTTCGATGTTGGTCAAGCAATTAATTTTCATATCGAAAAAGAGCCAACAAACAAGTATGTATGAAAAGTAATTGACAAACAAAACTCATATTATAAAGTTATGAAGTTTCACAGGTGATGGCTAAAATATGCATAACTTACTTTTTTGCATAAATTTGGAGTAAATTATTGTCAATATAATTTTAATAACCCAATCTCAACAATCAATTCCTAATAAGTGTGTAATGTATGAAAAGTTAGACCTAAGTAAAAATCCACATCCGTTGGTGTATTTTTTAAAATGCATATTAGAATCTGTACGTAATAATATTGCAATTAAATTAAAAGTTTTAATTGATCCTCTTAAGAATGAATGTATGGGTTTTGCATTCATAATAGTAGAAGTATTCAAGGTAGTAAGGTCACAGCAATAAAAATGTAAAATCATTAAATTAAATTTATTTAATTTAATTTAATTTATTTATTCTTAGAGAGAACTTTTAATTCCTCTATAACCATATCAAATTCGAATTCGAGCAATTCCTGAAGTTTTTAGGTCTTGTTTGACCCCAATATCCTCTACGGATAGTATATTCACGTAACATATACTTCGTCATTCAACACAAATGTTGGATATAAACTTTGAGATAGTGTATTGAATCTGGCTGCACTACTTTTTTCCCAACATTCGTCTAGTTTCAAACAGCCGGGAGGTAAAGTAACAGAATGTATTGCCAAGAATATAAAGTCAAAGTCAAAGAATGTCTTATTATACCAGGCAAAGTTAGGGCTGAGAAGTTCTCTCTAACACAATCTGGGGACCAACGGCTTAAAGGTGACTCCGAACCACCACCAACGGCCGGATCGCTCAGCAGTCACCCATCCAAGAAGCAGCCACGCTTGACGTTGGTTAAATTCGGTCATCTTGAGATAACCGCCATACCTGCTACACTGCGCCATGTGCGAAAGTACTAGCTAATGCTGGGGTGTTGTTTGGATTGGGATTAGTTTAGTACCTTATTAAAGTCACACATAGGTGTGGCTCGTGTGTTTTCCTGAGTTGTGATTCATACAACACACGGACCGAATTATAGAAGAACTGTTTGTGGCTCCGGTGTTAGCATTTAAGCTTTCATCCAAAATATACAATCAACACGTGAATCAAAATTGCAAACGAACACCTGCACAAGTACACATCCGAATAACCTAACAAAGATACAAGAAATATTTGTGCACTGATGGATTCGTGCAGATTTTACTAAACGAAGTGAAAAACAACACGTAGAAAACCGGAGTGTTTTCCAAGTAATATTTGTTTGTTACATTACCGAATCATTTTTCCATTGATTGAAGTGTGCGCACTTTACTGATTTCGACAACACGATACGGCGCGGCGATGGCGTCGTGATATTTGCAAATTGAAAAGATCGCGCATGTATCCGGCAATTTATTACGATTTCAAAATGGAGACATCCTTGAATGTGTCAGTCGTAAAATCAGGTAGCCTACTATATGAAAAAGGATTTACATGGACCGTCAACTATTTTTCATAACCTATTTAATAACTTACATAAAATATTGAAATACGCTTTTTGTCAATATCGGTAGACAGTGCATTTATTGAACTACGTTTTTAGAGATTTTGTATTATGTCTAACATGTTTAATCTATTTTATGAATGTGTCTACTTAGTGCATGTTAATCTTTCTGTGAGAGTTTTGATGGCTACAACATTCACAATATCAAATCACACTTTCAAAGAGTCGGGTGTGCTGAACCGATCTTTGGGTTTTATTAGCCCTAAGAAAAATATTAAAACCAAAACATTTTTAATAATTATTTTGATTTTAGAATTATGGAAAGTTTTTAATACCAAATGAGGTAAGAAAGGGATTAAGACATTTTAGATAGCCAATAAAAATAACCGAAAGAACTATAAAGCGTTTATATATCTATTAATCGTATCGTTAAAATAAACCGTCTAACTTATAATTTACAACTATAAATGAGGACATTATGTTTAAGTTTTATCATTGTTCTCGTAAGGTAAAAAAACCAGTACAGCTCTTAAGGACAAAGCATGGGGTTTTAAGCACATTTAAAAAGGCCCGTTAAGAGTCAAGTTTAATCTACTCTTCTTTGAGAATTTCAGGTAAATCGTAGAGGGTAAAACCGATAAACTATGCAAATTATAAGAGTTGACTTTCCATTTATAAAAGTATTAGTTGGGAAATTAACTGTTTATCTAAAAACAGCTAAAGTAAATGGTACCAAGCGACCTAATTTTACTTCTCTTAATGATAAATGTACCAATATGTAAAAATGTCAAAAATCGAAAAACTATAACAACACCAATATTTCCACATGTAGAATTGTGGCGGCAGGTTACGCTGCACTGACTGGCCAATGGCAGGCCGTGGCTAGTGAATGGGTTGACGTGATTATGCTGAGATTATGCGAATCCGTGACGGGCCGGGCCGTTATTGGGAAGGGGCTGCCCCGATTTTTTGTTCCCCTTTTTTGGCCCGCTGGAGACGGGACCCCTGTTGCACCCGCCAGTCTTTGACCCGGTTCAAGGCAAGGAGTCGTTTCTCACTGGGTCAAAGTTGTCTCAGGTGTGAACTGTTTATTAGTGACTCAGTTTCAGTACGCACTTGCCCCTCATGAGTAAGTATCAACCTTTGATTTGTATGTATTTAGTAATACTTTGGCATCATTACTAAATACGATCTGGCATCTGGGTACGCGATTTAAATGCCGAAATCTACTGTGATCTCGTATTAATTATTTAGATTTTTCTAACTTTAAATGATTAATTTTAAAATTTAAACCATAACTCGAGAATTTAAAGACTAAAACTTTAAAATGTTTATTTCCATCTTAATACTATTATTGTATTCAGGTTTTTAAGTGAATTAGTAGTAGTATTATAAATTATAAATTTCAAGTGCACTGTAAAATTTTTTTAACTTTATTTTATGTCTATAAGATGTGTAAAATACGGTTTTATTTATTTTACATTCTCCGTTTATGACGAAACGTGGACTTACTGGTGAGTATTCACTTTTATCGGTACTAAAAATTTGTCAAAATTTCTTATAAAGAATTTTAAACTTAGTGTATTTATTACACTTCTGAAGTTATTTCACTGTGTAAAAGTTTATTTATCACAAATATTTAAGTAATTCTGCTGTGAAGACAGGCGAGGTAAAGACAGATAGAGGTTCCAGATATGTAACATTATAACTGTTTTCGTAGTTAATACTAACCATTGATATATTTCCGTATTTCACTCAGCATTAGAATACTATGCAGAGTACAATCTTGAAAACAATTTGATAAACAAACACGTAGGCTGTTAAAAACACTAATATTTTGTTCAAAACTGTGACATTCTTAGTTTTATCTTACGGCAAACATCTGATTTGTGTTTTTTCTACATTATTTAAGTGAGAAAGTTGGTTTGCTTGTTATAAAATGCATTCAGTTGATTTTAAAGTTAATTTCTACAGCTGGAACGACCATAATATTAATGAATTACAAATAAAACTTCTGACATTCCTTAATATTGCGACGTTCGACGCGTGTTGTCAACATTTAATTAGTATATTAGGTTGTAAACACTACAATATTAAGGAACGTCAGAAGGTAAATTTATAATTCATTAATCGGTTTTTATAGAGATGTTTTACGTTTGTAGGCTACGTACATAGAACGAACCGCACGGCATTGAAACTGTATAAACACATATAAAAGCGTTTCCCAATGTGTTCCAAATTGTTTAGAAAAAAATTATTATTTTACTCGTACACACTTGTACTTGCTATATTTCTTTAAAATTATTAAGACAATGTGAATCTCAAGCCAAGTGAAGGTGGTGGTCTTCAATACTATTTCGTGCTTGCACGATCCACAGTGCTTCCTTACATGTATTCCATCTTTTCATAAATCTTTTCGTGATCTATTTTAACCTCAATCTCAGACTATAACAACGTGTTTCCATAAAGTGAGTTAGATTTCAAGTTGTTTGCTATATTTGGAATTTTATATATAATTTAAAATCACATTGTATTTGTAATTAAGTATATGTCTATTCTTCTTGATTCCATAACACTGTAATTATATTTTGCGCATAAACTACAGTTTAGTGAATTTGGTCGTTTTGTTTGGAAATTTAAGGACAGTTGAACCTTGATAATATGAATTTCAAGAGAATCATTGAATTCATAATATCACATAATACCAAGATATATACCAGAAGTACTTGTCTGGCCGAATTTTAACTGTTTTAATTAAACCAATTTTTCATAACTTAAAAATATTTTGCTTCTAGTAAAATTTGCCTTGTAAGGTTTTAGTGTTTTTATGCAATTCTTGTTATGAAGGCCTTTGATGGCAAATTCGCACTGGGAAAACAAAGCCTTGCGGTAGTCCTAATGTAACAGCAAACTCCGGGACTATTAAATTATTGAAATCCTAATTTATAAAACATGTCATTGTACAAGTACAAGATACATATATATATATATATATGTATATATATATATATATATATATATATATATATATATATATATATGTTCATTGTTGTTCTGTGGGTGTGTTCTTTTTATGTTCGAACTATTTTTCAGGTTCCTGTAAATTTAGAAATGCATTACACAAGGTTTGGGACCAAATGGTCTTAATTCTGCTCAAAGTTTTAAAATTTAATAAAAAACTAATAAAAAATGCGTTGTGTGTAACATGCTCTGGTGCTAATGTATACTTTAACTTCAGCCTAAAAAAGGTTCTTGCACAGGTAAAATAATAATAGTATTACATTTAGAAGAACATTCGTTCTACTTCACAGTCCGTCAAGTTCTCGCGAGCTTGTGCCGTTCGTGTTTTGATGCGCTTCTTGGACCTGAGATGATTTACTTGTATTAGAGATTACTGAAATTCTGGGTTTTGGCGTTTATTCAAACTGCCGTGTTTGGTAAAGGTTATTTTTCTTTAAACTAGGTTAAATATCCTGCCTTAATGATATATTTGTCAAGTGCATTAAATAAGACGGGAAACTAAGAATTTTACTCAAGTGTAAAATTGAGGGCCGTGAGGTTTAAAACACACTGAAGTGGCATAAAGAAAATGAAAACAAAAAAATTAGATCATTGATAAAAAGTGTATTTATTGAGTGAGTAGAAATAAGTCTACTAATATAATTTACCTGTGCAAAATGCTGTTTACATATCTTTTCTTTTTATTTCATAAAATCATTTATTTTATTTTATGTACACTTGATGAGATTTTGTTTGCTTCTATTGTATTTATTTCAGTGCTTAAATGCAGGAATTAAGCCATTAATTTATTCATTATTTCACTAACCCACTCCTTTGTATGTGGGAAATATGACTCACTACTACATTCCGAATGGTTTCCAGATCGTGAAAGTATCAGTTATAGCTTGAATTAGTAATATACCAGATTACATTGTTTGTGTTCTCTAAGTAGAAAATATATTCTATAAAATAACACCTAGCCAGTAGTATGTCATGCTATAAATGAAAATACATATACTTCATTGCACTCTACGTTTGAGTTATAGGCCTATTGAGTAGATAAAGGCATTTTCCTGTAGTAGAACATATATTATTTATCAAAGGAATATCTTGATTTTTAGAATGATTTTAAATACACAAAAATTGGTACCAGTCAAAAGCTCTTGTACTTAAGGTGTGTTTTTGTGGGTTTTAAATATTATGGGGCGCTGTCTCAAAGGCTTCAAGAGTTCCTAAGTTAATCTTATAGAAGTATTTGTGCTTAATTTTACCATCTTATATTTAAAACACTCACAGTATTGTGTTACTCAAGCATTTGTTCTAAATTTTACTAAACAACTTTCTCTTATCATCTGATTGGTTACAAACTGAAGTCGTACCGTCTTCAGATCGGAAATCCAGTTAGATTTCGAGCAGTTCTCTCGAATTATTGTTGTAATTGTATTTTACAGCATTATTGTTTTCATCGGTCCACAACTTAGCCTATAATACTACCATCTTGTATTACATAGGATCCTATCCTACAAGTTTGCAAAGGAAGACAAATTAGAACTAATAATATTGCAGTAGATTGAACTAAGAAATATTTTGTTAGCTAAGCCTTCGCGGAACCTATAACACGAGGGCCTAGAAAAACTTCATTTCTGTCTGTCTGTCTATCAGCACGATATTTAAAGTACGGGCTGACATAAAGCTTTGAAAATTTGAGGGAAACTTCGTCAATGATGATGATTCATTTTACTGTTTGGTTAAGCGTTAGTAAAAATCTTTACGTTGGTCTAATGTGTAATCATATAGACAACGAGAAAATCGCAGGATAAATAAATTGTAAGCAAACTGAGTATGATCATATGACATATGAACATGTGGTATAGTGACGCATGTTGTATAAGGCTTTTTGCATATAAGCCCATAGAAGTCTTTTACGGAACACATGATGTGGTGTGCTATAACCTTGTATCTTACGTGGTTCCATAGCCAACGTCGTATATAGAATTTGAATATAATAAATAGGTTTCTCAATAACAGAATTATTAAATGGCAAGACTTAGTTTCTTAAAATGATTGACGTTTTTCAGTATAAAAATATGTAGTTCCTTACATAAAATTCAATTGCAACATTTCTATTTACTAAGTAATGTGTGATGTTTAAATCTTTTGAAAGAAGAATATGCTAACATCACTTGTCTGTTTAGTATATCATCACTGGCTTACGCATCAAGCGAGTATAAAAACTGCGTGGATGAGAAAGAGAACACTAAAGTGTGAAAGAGAACCACACATTGAAGGCTCGCTGTAATGTTACCAGGGACGGCATCACCGACTTGCCCCCGGCCTGGTCGGTCCTCGTGGACGGGCCGGAACCGCGCGCGTCAGGAAGTCCTCTAAACTGTTTATGTCGTACTTTGCAATCATAATTCCATCTCCTCTACCTCCGGGCAAAGCCGGCATTACACCAGAAGTGGAGGATATGCTGATACCGCTCCTCTCCAACCGCGACCGCTGAATACTTCAACCGCATTAATAACGACAACTTTAACGTTTTTCTTTTTAAAGATTTTCCTAAGGGCGCCATTATTGAGTTTTAATTTTGTTATTTTAACAGTAAACAAAGATTTGAAAACAAAGAAATGGTTGATCATTTTGGAAATGTTCGTTTTCCATATCACTCACACGTTTGTGCTCACCCCTTAGCTATTTTATGACCACCTTCTAATTCCGGTTTATAGAGAGTTAGCACATTTTAGTTTTTTAAACATTATTAGCACACTACAATCTTGAAATATTTTAACCTTACTGTGGAGAGTTGACGTTAAATCCAAATTGTTCGCTAAAGACTGCATTCTGTTCCAGGGGTGTCTTTTGTTTTTAACAAAGCCTTTGTACTGTATAGAACTAGATAGTTAGGTTGGTACACTGTGCTGCCTGGCGTTTCATGTAAATCATTAACGTTACTGTACCTAAGAAACTAGGAGCCCATCATCAAGCTAACTAACAACCCATTGAATTACTACAAGATGATATACTCTAGAGCGAATTAGAATGCGAATGCGAATGAAGACTGATTGGGCATCAATTCTTTATTAGAAGGTGTCATTAACCTCTCTGCCCCACCCGAAGATTTATCAATGTAAAGATATTTATACTTGTAAAGTAACATAGACGCCGGGGGCTGAAAGTGTTAATTATCACGCAGTGTACGAACCATGCTCTTTATGATCCTGGGTATCATTCTGTTACTAATGAGCAGATGAGTTTTAATTTTAAAGAACAGATTTAATAATTTTTATATCTAGGGCGTCCTGGACGACTTCTTAATACGCTATGTCTTCGAAAGGATAAAATGGACGTCCTGTATCAAAATAAACTCAACTATAAAACACCCTAACATCGAGCCTTGCCTAGAATCGGCCTTATAACTGGTTGCAAGACCTGGCAATCTGCACCAGCCTTATATAATGCGACTTCTTATGTTAACAGAAGTATTTATCAATTTCCCAATATTTGCCAGCAACACAGTGTAGTGGGTAGGGTGGTTATCGCGAGATAACCAAATCAAGCAACGTCAATCTGCTGCATTGATGGGTGGCCGCTGAGCGATCCTGTCCTTGCAAGCAGTCCGCCTATCCGGCCAATGGTGTTGGTGCGAAAGTCACGTCTAAGACGTTGGTCCTAAGGTTAACTGTTGGAGAGGGCATCTTAGCCCTAACTTCTGTTAAAATAAGGCTTTACTATTATATTTTCCCCAAATCTTCCAAGTTGATGGGATAGCCTACATCGCAAGAACAGGTTACTTGATCTTCAACTGTGCCTAATTCATTAGCTAAGTAATGGACATTATAGTTAGTACTTTATACAGTAGATGGTACAGTACTTTTTACCTTCAAAAAAGACTAAATATTTCTTTTATCTCAATATTACAGTGCCTCAATATTCTATGTAATACCTGTGTAGGAAATCTCGGCTAGTGGTCAAAGGGATTTGAGAGAAGGATTACCTCCAATTAATCAACTTCATAACATGTACGTGTAATTTGAATGTGAAGTACTTGATAGGTTTTTTGGTAGAATGATTCTTCTCTCTTATAGAATGTACATACTTAAAATGCATAAAATGAATCAAAACAATTCATCGTATTAGACGAACCGGTATGTATTACGAATTAAAGAACATCTAAGCACATTGAAAACAAATAACATTGAAGATCTTTTCAAAGAAAGTTTAAAAAAATTTGAAAATAAAATCATAATTCTAGGAATTTTAACAATAAATAATGTAACACAAAGGGATACAAGATATTTATTCAAACTATACTAAAGATCCAGAAAACATTATGTATTCAAATTAATAAAATCAAGTTTAACAGAACTTTTTTTTAGAGAATTAAAACATTAAATTGAAATCAAAATCAAAATCAAAATTTAAAGTTTGTCCAAGAGTAAAATACATCTTGAAATCATGTTTCAAATATAAACATAAACTCAAATTGTCCCTACACAAGCTGTATGCTAAATGAAGGATCAAACAGCTAACATAATGATTTATATATTTTTTTGCTTGTATATACAGTACCCCACTTATGATTGTGGTCACCACAGCAAAGTGATCTTATTTGGGCATGAGAGCTATTTGTAACCATATACTAGTTGAAACATGTATGAGAGCAACAGGCAGAAATTAGATCACCCTAGTGCGCAGGTCCCAGCATAATTCACTCACTATACGCCTATGATTGAATGATACTACGAAGCTCTAGTGTTGACCTGGCGTTGAATAGTTTACCCTGTCACAAACTGTGTAAAACCACGGAGAAACTGAGCATCGCCTCGTGAATTACTGTAGATCTAAAGGCAGATGTATTGATTACACATTAGTAGATGTCAAGACTTTCTCTGTAATTTACCTCGTGGAAAATTTAAATTATGTTTCCCTGGCTATTTCAATATAGCAATTAAATTCTTGAGATTAATTTTTATAGTGTAAGCTATTCTTAATTGATATGCTAAGGAATTGTTCGGCCAGCGCTATAACATTGCATTTCCTCCTTGTTGTTTGCTCTGTTTGGATTACTGATAATACTTACGCTGCAAGCTGGCTGTAGTGAGTAGACATTGAGCTGTCCAAAATACGATAAATGTTAACCTTAAAAGCTGTTATGTCCTTATTTTAGGAACGTTTGTTTTGTTTATCATTTTTAAGATGTACACCTCTAAACGCATTTTAGTTTTTATTATTAAGTGTTATAATTTTTTTTGTATAACAACGATAAAGAACAATAAATTTTAAGATTTATTTCTGAAATATAAAAAAAAAAATTTTTTAAATAATTTTGAAAAATATGGACGTAGTGGTTTGAGATTTAAAATAGTTCATTTAAAATCAAGATGGCACCAGTACAGCTAGCTATTAATATAATTTATAAATCTTTTACAGAAGAAAAAAGGTGTAGGCATCCAAAGTACTTTGGCAATACCATACCTATAATAGCCTACATAATGTGCATGCACCAATGATAAAACACACAAAAATAGAAAACATATTTTCTTGTTAATTGTTCTGTGTGAGGTTCTGTTTTTTTTTTTTTTTTTTTTTTTTTTTTTTTTCCATTTCAAGCATTAAATTAAAGAGAATATGGAGTTAATGTTACGCGAGTTTTGTGCCCTTATATAATCTTATTTACTATAGAGTTATACTCTATATAAAAATAGAAAATATACTCAATTTATCATTTTCCTCTACTGAAAGTTGATTCAGTTCTAACTTAAAATATCTTTTGTATTTTACCGAGAATCAGAGCAAATACACTCAGATTTGAAAGGACGCGTTGGAACGTGATGTATCATTTTTATATGTATTTCAACAAATCTTTAGTATTAATAATTTCTATATAAATATCTGGAATTTCTTTCCTTAAAAATAATATTGCGTACTATAAAATTTTCAAGGTGAATCATATTGAAATATTTTAAAGTAGATTCCAAAAAACTCCAGTATCCAATAAACTTATCAGCAATGCCAATTAGTAAGTGTACTACAAATAATAAAATAAATAATTATGATACTGATTCATAAATTTTATTCTTAACTTTAAAGTATGAGTGATTTATTTTGCAAAATATGTGACCGAAATAGTATTTCTGTACCGTTTAATATGTGTTGCACTGATTTCTATTAAGTCCCAGTCCATGCTGAAATTGAAAAGCTAACTAACAGAATATTTGATATGACATAGTTTTTACAGGCTTTATTCATTGCAGTGCAACAAAGCCCATCTAACAATTTCTATGTTTTTATTAAAACTTCTGTCTGCTTTGGATTTATTTCGTGACATTCATACCGCTAAATAAATTCAAAACTTGTCATAGATAACAATCAGTTTCTATTTATAAAAAAAATATTTCTACAGACAACGCGTATTTTTATTATAAAAATACTATATATTTTATTTCTATTTCTATACCTTACTATAATTCATAGTATTATTTGTGGTATTGGGGAAAAGACGTTTTAAACTTTTGTTTTGTTTCAATTGCTCCTGGTTTATAAGCGTTATCGTTATATTTCGCCGAATATCAATTCAAATTCAATGATTTTTAAGGTTTATTGAGTGTCAGATATATTTAGTCTTCGAAAAAGGTTATTTCGTAACTTTTTCAGTTGATAGATGAAATAAAATAAATATATTAAATGAACTCTATGGTGATTTCTTTTAGGTATACAAAACATTTGGGAGTGTGTTCCTAAATAATCCATAATTTAGGATGGTGATTTTTTACTGGAAACTGGTTATGCTTTTTCACAGACGTAAGACTAAAAATATAGTTAGTAATCTTTAATGAATACAAGTCAAGATGATACAATCAATAAAAAAATAAATAAACACCTTATATTAAATGGTGATTGATTGATAGTTAAAGTAACAATAAGGTCCTAAAGTAAGTCTGAAATATCAGGTAAAAATAATTTAACGGAAGAGTATAATAATATTTTGTAATACTTCGAAAAATAGTTATTGATTTAGATTATTATACATTTAAAATTATTTTCAGAGTAACTGTTTAAAAGTCCGTCTTCACCCCCTTGAACTGCATCCTCTATCCCCAAAAGCTCTAAACATATTTACTTGCTTAACCTTTAGTTTAGCATAAAACTATTTTAGTTAAAATTCTAAATACATAGGACTTGCAGTACGGTTGTTGCAAGGAGAAAAGTGTTTGCTCTTCTTTCGTTAAGAAAGGGACTCAATAACATTTCTGATGAATAACTGGTTCTAGAAACAGAATTTTCCAGACATTTGCCATCGTTCAGTGATGCCAAAACAAATCATCACTGAACGATGGCAAATTACCGGAAAACCCCTGTTTCCTTCACAATAATCAAAAACAAGCTTCAACCAAAGAAATATGTCTATTCACTTTCTTATTATTCATGGAATAAATTTTATACTACGTATTTCTGAAACGTTCAATTTTACCTGTATGTTTGAATTTTATAGTAGCTTCTCGGGTAATTTTTTCAGGCCAAAAAAAGACTACAGTCTATTTGTATTCTCCAAGGATATAATTAATTAGAAACTGTATATGAAAGTTAATTCATATAAGTATGGATCCGAATAAAACCATTCATCGATCATGTTTATTTGTGTAACGCCCTTTTTTGACCCTGGAATTCTGCCTCCTTGGATCAATCTGTGCTGACCCTAGTTCTGTGAATAATGTATGGATAGTTAGATTATCAATGTTTTTGGTAAATCCATGGATCTCTAAGGCGCCCACAATTGCTGTGTAAAATGTTTTCATATCTGAGGCTCTAACATCTTTGTTCCGAAAGGTAACTAACTGTTCTAACGTTTTTACAACTTTTGATTATTTTGCAAATAATAAATACATTTTCGCAATAACAATATGTCTAGAGTAAATGTCTGAAAGAATGATTATGCATTCTTTTCACTACCTGTACAATTTACAACCTTGTTTTTCTGTAAAAATCTTAAACATCAAAGGTAGTGTTAAAAAATAACAACAACTCATTATTTATTTATTTGTTTATGTGTACATCCAACATTGCATCCGATTGAAGTAAGTATTTTACCTTTGTTTGTAATGTTGAAGATGGAGCTTGTATTGGATTTTCTTAATTCAATCACTACTTTGAGAACACACTAACCAATTCTGATAATATTGTATTCTGTGAGGTTCTTCGATAGCAAGGCTATTTTCTTCAGACACACCACAAACCCTTGCTATCGAAAAGCCTCACAAAGTAAAAATTTATCAATATCATTGTTTGATAAAATGTTCAGAAATTTGTTTTCTCTGTGACGAGGATTCTGTTTTACCTCATGATCTTTAATTGAAGCATTATTTATTGGATCATCTAATTAAAACTTCCCATTTGATTCGAAGGGATTATTAAATAAGAAAATCGTTCTCAGGTGATTTAATTCAAAATATTTAAAAGAGAATTTAATTTGTACATTCTCAAAGTTTAGTGTTGTGTCTGTTATGACAAGTGGTATTTTCAACCATTACTGAACGTTATTGTAGCTTTCGCCTGACCTTTGGAATTCCCGAAAAGTAGAGAATGCCTAGTCATTGAGAAACTTTTCCTTTAGTGGAAGTCAATAGTCTCCAAATATCTTAAATATTCTGGACTTCAAAATATCCAGAGAGATCCCTCGGATTCTGTGATCCCCATGCTTGTAGGAGGTTAACCCCCGTTGCATACAAAGTTTCGATCTCGTGACCTCTGTGTTCGTGAAATCTGGAGGCTTTCTGCTTTAAAGAAACTTTTACCTGTAAGAAATTTTAGATGGTAGGAGTTTTCAGTCAACCACAACCTTCCACTCACTTGATAATTCACAATTAAGTTAAGCTCAAAATGGACAATATTTACATAGACGTAGAAATTTATATAGTTTTGTACTTATGTATTAGAAATGTTCTGAGATTTATTAGCAAATAATATACTAATATTATTTGCTAAAGCAATGGATATACATTTTGCAATTATTAATATTAGACTGTCGAATACAGCATGCTCGTCACCATGCTAATTCCATTGAGGTGCAGATATTAACCTAGAAAACTTTACTTAGTAATTAATTACGTATCACATTATTTTATAAACTGAAGGAAGTGGAAGGATTCTCTTAATGAAAACTACTATACATAAATGATTAAAGTGGGAGCAGTCATTCATTTATCTTTAGTGTTATCTTTAAACTAAATGTCATATTCTCCTTGTTTTCAATAAAAAAATTACAAAAGTATACAATATCTCAAAATATCCGGTGTTATAAAAGTCAGTAACAAATACAATATAAGAACTCGTGTACAATTCATTCATACATTTATATAATTTAAATTACTTTAATTTACATTTCCAAAACTTATAAAGTTACAAAAAATTTTAGAATATCGTCACATTTACTTACAAAATCATTTAGTGTATTTTAGCCAAACTTTTTATGATTTAAACTTTAACATTTCAAAATTTATGTTCTGCGGTTGCTCGTTATTGCTACAAATTTCATAAGTGATTTTGGGAAGCAAATCAATTGAACCATATATTCATTTCCACTCGTCATGTACGCCGTTAAGAAATCATCTTGCAACTAAACCTTAATACATTTTCCAATAGCTCAGTGTAGCGAGTACAAAGGTTATCGCAAGATAACCAGATCAAGCAAGGTTTTGACGTGGCTGCTGCTTGGATGGGTGACCGCTTTGCGATCTTGTCCTTGCAAAGCAGCCCGCCTACCCGGCCGTTGGTGGTAAAATAAGACATCTTTACTTTACTTTACATTGGCGCACCATCTTGCTGCAAAATGAAGTTTGTATTTTCATAGAGAGTATTTATGTACAGCTCAGACAAAAACCTGTAAGTCAATAGCAATAAACTTAAATATGCAGTATCCTCAGTAGACTGAATTTTTGGATTTTTGCAAATTAGAATTGCTAATGGTTGTAGAAACATTTAAAATTTAATAATATGCAAAATTGTGGATAAGAAATAATGATAAATTGATTTATAAAAGGCTTTTATGTAAATCTATACCATTTTATAAAAATCGAATGGTATATCTCTTTGTGTTTGTGTGTGTGTGTGTGTGTGTGTGTGTGTGTGTGTGTGTGTGTGTGTGTGTGTGTTTTGTTTAAAACAATAGAAATTGTATAAAAATTGAATGGTATCTCTCTTTGTGTTTCCGTGTGTGTTGCTGAATCACATAAAACAACACAAACGATTATACTGAAATCTATATGGTCATTCTAACGGTCCCTGATTAACATATATGCCTATTCCTACTTCGAAATCCCTCCAAGCTTCACCCCCACTGGTCTTAAAACCTCCCATTTTGGCTTAATCTGCAGATGTATAAAGATATTTAAATGACAACATAACCATGTTTTAGTACTTTAACTACTATTTTAACTTTGTTTATATTTAAATTCTTGAAAGCATAGAGTAAGCTATATCTCAATATAAACCTTTATTTAAAATTTTCTGCAGCCACTATTGAGATATCCAGATAAAAATTTTAGAAGTTTTTATTAAAAATATATTTTTAACAGTTAATTTGAAAAAAATATTAAGTATACAGTGCTTGATCAGTTGTGTAATGCAGATATCGAAAACAAAATTATTATCTAACTTTTAATGCAGATTTGAATACAGTCATAAAACCAACCTTAGTCGATTTTTGACAGAAGTAAATTTGGCAAACCTGCATATGCGTATTATAGTCAAATTCTTATTTGTCTTGGTAACAAAGCAAACTCAACTGTGGCACCAGAAATAGCTTAGACTATTTCCTTGATCGGGGCAACAAGGCGAACTTTGGCATCTGAAGTATAATTGATTCGAGCAAGAAGTGTTCATACTCGTGCAAAACTTAAAAAGAGCCAGAAGCACTTTCTATAAAATCTGACACTGACATAAAGCATACCTAAAATATCCCTACCTCCGTTTCTAAACTAAATATACCCTACATTACTAAAGAGTGGAGGATTTTCACATTAGGATTTCATCACACTAGCCTAAAATATTTAATTTTTGACTGAAATGGTTAGAGCTATTCAATAACACTCAAATCTGAAATGGATCAGGAGGTTGAAATGTTTAAAGTACATCTCATATAATTTTAATTTTATTGGTGAGATGGAAAAAATTAAAAATAAATCTCCTGGCTCTTATTTTACGTTTAGTAAGTGAAGAACCATTTCTGGCTCGATCAATTATATTTCACACAACATAGTCGAGTTTGTCTTGTTGTCATGATGTGAGGTATAATATATATCACGATATATATATTATACTCTGTCTGAGAAGCATTCTTTAGTAAAAAGTGTCTACATACCGCCCAAGTAATCTTCTTCTTGTCTACGTTATTCCTGGTGTCCAAGCACCGTTTTTATTCTTGTCCCAATCAAGAAAACACACACACACACACACACACACACACACACACACACACACACACACACACACACACACACACATATATATATATATACATACATATGTGTTAAAAGTCCTCTTTATTAAAAAGTTTTTAAAGTTTACTTGTACTCATAATACTCTAAGTTACTTCAGGCAATGTCGTAAAGTTTACCTTTTTGTATTGATCAAAAAAATATATATACAAACATAGGTCTCAAAAGTCTTCTTCGGTAAAAATTATTTTAAGTCTACTTCCACTCAAAATCGTCTAAGTTATTTATGGGGAAAAAAAAATATATATATATATATATATATCCATACATTCATTTTAAAAACCTACTCAAGTCAAGAATGTACTACTTCCAGACATTTTAATCTACTTTCGGTTAAAGGATTTTCCGTTGTAGTCTTTTGAGAGCCTAATTCACATTTGTATAAAAATTTCACTTCTATAGAACAGTAGGAAATTGAAAAACAAGATGTCTTTTAGGAGTTGTTACCCTATTTCAGTAACTATGAACGGTTAATTTTTCATGAAAATGCTTTAGTTTTTCTCTTCCTGAGATATTGGGATGTTTGAGAAATAGTAATAAGTGAGTGAGTGAATAGGTATGAATGAGTGACGGCTTTGCCTATTATATGTGGAGATTACTTTTAATTTTCGTTGAGTGATTTTAAAGCAACAGTACAGCTTTTGATGAAGACGTTTTTAAATATTATCACGACTAACATGCAAGGAATACAAGTTATTTATAATATTTAAAACAAGATGGGTTTTATAGCTTTACAAAAGGTACAAAGAAATACTTAGTTATACATTAAATGTTCTGCTTTAAACTGCCGTGTAAAAATATATTTGTTCGTAATATATGTAGTAATTGACCCTAGAACATAATTTGAATCACAGAAAAACAATTTAACAAGAAAATTATTAACAACTAAACAGCAATGAGTAGTTTTTTCGAGTAAACATTGTCTTTCGTCTTAAATAACGATAAATAGATCATTTAAGGAACATTCTGTGTATATACAGAACAAATTGTATTCCAGATTAATACAATAACTTAATTTATTCAAGTAAACCTGCTTCACTTGTAACAGAAAATGTATTACGAATAAAATGTAAACAAAAATGTCATAAAATAACTTAACAAATGGTAAAAATACGTAACGAAAAGTGCGAAACGTTCTCTGGGAACGAATGAGGGAAAAAGGCTTTAACGAATCCCAGCCTGAAACCATCAATCAGTTTGGGAAATCCTATTTTCACGTTTGAAACTTACGTTTAACATCCATAACAAAAACTAGATAACACAGATGTGCTCTACTTCTGGTGAAATGTCATCACCAAAGGTATCACTGTGTGATGATCCATGAAGATCTGATAGAGCATAAATGTAATTAGGTTTTGTGCCGTGAAAGATAATCACGACAGAAACAATCAGGGAAAGTGCGACTACAAAACCGGCGTGTCGTTGGACGGAAGCATGATGCTATGCTGATGCTGATGCTGCTGATCCATGATTCACCATGCCCGGCCTTCATCATGCGCAATGCTTTCAACTACTTCTAGTCGGCCGGATCGACCGCACATCAAATACCTTCTGTCAAACAGCCTTTCCTATCAGCCATTGCACTCTGATCTATAATTTCGACTGTGGTGCGAATGAATTTACTGGGTCGGATTCAAACAGATTGAAACGTGTACTAGCTGAGCCAAATGTTTTTGCAATCGCCTGCTTGCTAGTAGACATTATGGGTGGTGATTTTTAATTTATTAATTCAGTTTGTAAGCTTATTAAATATTAACTAGTTATTTTTCACTAAAAGATTGCATTTAATATTTAAGTATTATCTCATACACTGTCCTCATTTTTGTTAGAGCACTCAGTAATGTAAATAATTATACAAATTTTATGTTTCTGAGAAGTATCGTAAAATATTAATGTAGCTCACTTTGACATTAACATGAATTTTTATGTTACACTCCACTACTCTGCTATCTTCAGTTGATTCATTTGTACTCATTGGCTTAGTTAGGAATGTAAAATTTAGCCAGTACATTTTTTAATGCGAATTGAATTATTTGAATACATTATACGCGCAGTTAATGAAAAATCTGATATCTGTTGAAATATAAATTTTTAATGAAACAAAAACGTTCCTAAATTAATTATTTTATCAGCAGCTGATTTTACAGATATATAGATAAAATTTGTTATTTTTTACCTTATTTTTTGTTTCTAAATTTTCTGATTTCCCTAAAATACTCAAAATATATGATAGGATACTTTTTTTAAACATGTACATGTTATAGCAATTGTCAAGGAAGAAAATAGGCTAAAATTTTGGATTCATACATGACATCTAGGTTACTTTCATACATACCATTTATTCCATCGATCTTACTGCTCATTTATTAAAATTTCTCACTCTAGCACCAGCGTCAGTCAGCCAATTATGTGGTCACCAAAACATGTCTTTATTGTAAAAAGCTTCTAAGAGCAATGTAGTTTTCTTAGGCATTACGGTACTTTTTATGAAATTTGGCAGTTTGTTGACAAACTGAGCTACTGCCTGAAAAGGCAAACGCTCATGTACTACCGTCCTGTGTCTCCCAGTTCGGTTGTTGTCCCTGCCTCTAGTCTCATATGAGTGTATATCACTACCTCTGATAAGATTGCATTTTGACTTGAAAAATAGAGACGTTTCTAGAATGTAGAGGCAGGGTAATGTCAACAGTTTCAAATTTCTGAATGTTGGTCTGCACGACTCTCTCCATTGTAGTTTTGCAGTTGTTCGAACGGCTTTTTTTAGTGTAAACACTCTAGAGAAATGTGTATTTGCACAGCCTCCCCACAAGACCACTCCGTATGACGGGTGGGGTTATATCAATCCATAATACGCCGTTATCAGTACCTGAGTTGGGCAGTATTTGGATAGCTGCCTCAAAACATAAATGCCTGAGGACAATTTTGAACAAACGTTGTCTACATGACTATCCCATGTCAACTCTCGATCAAGGTGTATTCCAAGGAATTTAATCGAGTAGACTTCTTCGATCTCAGTCTCCTCCAACATCACTATAGGACTTTGATCAGAGACGGTCGGCCGCAAACGAAATTGAACAAACGCCGATTTTGACGAGTTTTTGTTTTTAAGATTGAGTTCATTAAAATGTTGAATTAAGTTGTTGAGCTCAGTGAATGTTTTCATTTCAAGTTGTGTGTTTGATTTTCCTTTGAAACAGAGAGTCGTGTCATTGGCATACTGGACTATTCGTCCTTGGTGCAAAGATGAGCCAGCGTCGTTGACATACAATAGAAAGAGTAGCGGACTGAGAATGGAGCTCTGAGGAACACCACAACCCAGCTCACCCCCTTCCGACCGTACACCTGAAAAAATATTTATGAATTGTGTTCTATTACTGAGATACGATTCAAGCCACAATAGTGGCACTCCTCGTATCCCGTAATACTCCAGTCTGTGAATTAGGGTGTTGTGATCAACGCAGTAAAATGCTTTAGATAAGTCAAGAAACACACTAAGTGTGTCTCTATGACTTTCAATTCCTTCTACTATCATCTCGACCAGCCCAACGACTGCGTTTATTGTCGACTTCCCACTTCGGAAACCGAACTGGTTTGATGATAGTAAGTGTTTTTCCAAAACATTCAAGAGTCGACTGAGGACGATCTGTTCAAAAAGTTTACTAAAAACTGGTAAAATTGAGATGGGACGATAATTTTTAACTAATTTGGGGTCACCTTTTTTGAATATCTGGGTGATTTTGGCTTTTTTCAGAGAAGAGAGAGATTTATCAAATGTTCAAGCGGCCTCAACAGGTGCTGTGCATATTGTTTAAGAAGCCACGTTGAAACATGATTCAAATCGTTTTGATTTTTTTGAAGGAAGATCTCTCATCACTCTGGCAATTTCCTCTTCTGTAGTAGGAGCCAGAGCCATGGAAGCTGCTGGGCTCCGTACCAAAGTGGAATGTGGCTGATGCTGCTTTGGAATGAATCCTTGGTCAGCTCCAACCGAGAAATTATTGAAAGCGTCCGCGACTTTGGCTGCATCACTGACTTGATCGTTTCCAATCTTAAGCTCAATTTGTCTTTCAGTTGGTGGACTTTTATTTTTGAAGATAGCCCATGCCGTTTTTTAAAAATTATTTTACGTGAGCAATGTTTCGGTGACGTCATATGCTTTTGCAGCTCTGATCACCTTTTTATAAATCCGCTTGTAATTTGTAAAAAAAATTTTGAAAGCCTCGTCACTCGAGTGCGTGTTGATTTCAGAGTAAAATCATAATTTCTCCTTTGAAACCAAAATGCCTCACAAGAGGCATTCACATTTTTTTTATTTTAGCCTTTTGATGGATTGTTTTTAGGGGACATCTCACGTTCAGATGGAAAATAAAATTGTCTTCAAAGTTTTTGAATTGTAACTCAACGGGATCTCTAAAATTTAGGCAGTTCCATCTCTCTCTCACGAAATAAAAGAGTTTAGAAGAGCAATGCTTGAGGGCTTTGTGTTGGTAACTAACTACCTCATATTAATATATACGAATATATACGAATTTCTTTTGTTGTGGCATTACTGTGTTTGAGTGGCACAAACCAAGTCGTTTAAAAATCGTTTATTACAAAATAAGTACACTACAGCTTAAATAAACAATAAAATTCTTAAACGTTGTTTAAAATTTTATTACGCACGTTAGGAAAAAGTCAAAAATAAATTTCCTCTAGGAAACAGAGTTGCTCTTTGAGCCGAAGACTTTACTACATTGTCATTAGAGTTTTCTTTATGTAAATAATACTTTAGTGACCATCATTCATCTATTGCAATGGAAATGGAAATTCTATCAAATAACCGTTACCAAATCCAGCCAGACCTATCGGCACACAGCTAAAGGATGAACAGTGCATCATTGTAAAATAAAATATGTGTTGATCCTGTAGCAGTGTAGAGGGAGAATTTTTCAAAATAACCATCACTGAATAGTGTACTTCTAAGAACATATGGGCGTACAACTGTACAGGTGATCATTCAGTCCCTTTCAAAGGCTACATGTTCTTGGCCTATTGAATTAGAGATGGGAATTTCATCCAACTACCACTACTAAATAGGGTACTTCTCAGTACCTATGAGCTTACAACTTGGTGTTAAATACTAAATGGGTAGTCGATGTCAGTGTTAAATACTACTTTGTTTTGGAACTACTTTCCTTTTGGAAACGGGAATTCCATCCAACTAAAACTCTAATGACAATCACTGAATCGGGAATTCTGAGTTACCATTCTCATATTTAATGGATTAATCATATATATACCAGATTTGGGATGTGCGGAGTTTTCAGTTTCTCATAATTAGTATCTAAATGATACATTCAGACATAATTAGGAGAGCAAAATTGCCGATGACATGTCTTTTGCACTTGCTTTTGCCAACCCTGAAATAGCTGCATTCTCTTAACTTTAGAGTTACTCCCTACCGTAAAGCCTGTAAAGAGTTAATAAACAACTAGTGCTGATATTTTAGAACCTATTTCATATAAAAATAAAGCAATGAATATCTCATTCTATCAGGCAACGTTAGGGACAAGAAGTCCTCTCTAACAGTTAACATGGGGACCAACGGCTTAAGGAGGCTCCGAATCACTACCAACTACCGGGTAGGTTGCTACTTGCAAGGACAGGATCTTACCTATACCCCATTGAAGATCGTGGGGTTACCCATTCAAGCAGTATCCACGCTTGGCGTTGCTTGCTTCTTATCCATATGGCATAACATTTAAAGTGCTCATTCGGAAATATATTGTGGTTGATATTAGGACTCTCATAATAGGTCTATAGTTAAACTTTCAATTGTTCCACGAAAAAGATTATGAAGAGATATAGTCTCGCGATAGTCTTAACTCAGGAACGCGTGGATTCCGTTTACAATTGCTAGCACATAAAGCCCTTTTTACACTCCAGTAAATGCACACGAAGGTGGTATTAATTACTAAAATTGTAAATGAGACTCTATAAACACATGGTTAGATTTTTGGCATGAACTGTTATACCAATAGCCTCTTAATTTCTGATTTCTATTAGTCCAAACTGGAATAATCTAGATGTTGGTGGTTGTGTTTCAGAAGAGTTTAAAATTAGTCGTCTAAGCAACACTTAAGATTTCAGCACGGACCAAAAAAACAGGATTTAACCTAATTTGGTTTCTTAGTGTGCATAGTGAATAGAAGAAAATGTGTTATTTCAAACCATTTTTAGTAAAGCTTTAAATTTTATTTATTACCACTGTAACACTAGAATAATTTTTGCATATACAATTATTTTTCGTAGTTTATAATGTTAGACTATTTTATGTTAATTACATTATATTTTTGTTACATAAAAATAAAATAGTAAGCAAATTTCTCCCTTTAATGTTAATTATTGAATGATTATTAGAAAGATTTGACTGTCTGAAGAATATCTCGAGATCGAATTGAGCTAAATTATCACGTATTAAAATCCGTTTCTGCATAGGCTAGATTGAATTTGATAAAGTCCACACTTTTTATTTATTTATCTAAATAATTAATGTTTATTGTATAAGAAAGGTCTAACTATATCTTTTTTGTATTGCTTTTACACTACCTTAATGATCTTTCCATTAAATAATGAAAAGTAGAGTGTATCAAATCTGCTTATATGGCAGTCTTAAAATGGTATAATATAGTGTATAATAAATATCAATACATTTTATTTCCATGCTTTGGCAATAGTTATTTGTTATCACTTACACAGCATTTTCCTTTATTTTGGTGCAAAGATTAAACAGACAGTCAAATAATTTAAAGGTAATTGCATTAGACTTTTTCATTTGACACAATTTAAATTATTTAAATTTGAATCTAGCACACTACCAAACTCAACTATCATTTTTTTTCTTATATTTGTTAGAATTATGGATAAAAGTAAAACATGAGCTTAATTCATAATGTACACGGTGTTAAAGACACGTTAGATATTCAAAGGTTTTCACATACTAAATGAGCCCAATGGTATGTTTACAGCTTTTCACATGTGTCTCTTGTACCACTTAGATTATTCATGTCCTTTTAATATTCCAGAAGCAAAGTCAAAAATGCACTAAAGTACTTGGTGCTCTTGTATTAAAGAAAAATTGAAAAAGTTTGTATTAAAATATCGCCAAAATGACAGTAAAAATTCCAAAAAATTTATGAAAATTAATAAAGAATTTACAAAATAGTTATAAATTTGCAAAAAACTTATGACGAAGATTACAAATTTAAAAAAAGACGAAAACATTATGAAACAGCTTAGGATAATATTAACAAATCAAAACCTACAATTTAAAGTCAAGTAAGAAAAACTAGGGAGATTAAAGTTAAAGGGACAGTGATTAACTGGCCTTCGGAAGATTTATAAATTGTTCAACAGTGTTTTTTTCTATGTTGGGATGACCTCTCCTACTTTACAATATCTAGGATCGAAAAGTGTCCAATTCAAAACAACGCTGGTATCCTTGTAACTTGCGAGGAGGTTGATTTGGTTATTTAGGCAAAACCAAGAAGTTGGATGACATAAATGGCCTTTCAATATTGTATACTAAACAAAGCTATAGGCAAATTTTAGAACTTCTACAAAATTGGTTAGTCTATCCTTTGAGATGAGGATTTTCTGGACCTATCTCTCAAAGGTTATTCCGTTCTTCAGAAAATTAGATCCTTAACTGACCTGCAATTATCGACCAATTTAAATTTTCCCTGTATTTAGTAAAGTTTTTCAAAAACTGTTTTACATTTATTGTTAATTTTGTTACAATTAATATAATCAATATTTTTTCACTAAGCAAAACTTGGCTTCCGAAAAAATATTTCCACAATTGATACAATAAAAAACTTGTAGATTTCGTGGTCGAGGGGTTTAATAGACGAGAGTATTCAAAAATATTCGTAGTATCTACTTGGATCTATCCATAGCCTCCGATTGCTTCCATCATGTTACTATACTGCTGTGTGAGGTTGACTATTGTAGCGTTACGAGGCTGCACATATGTGGATAAGTATTTTTTTAAGACAGGTATCAGTATGTCCTAATTGAAAACTCAATACCACATGAAGTAAGAATGGATTGTGCGTCCCTCAAGGATTCGTTCTTGGTCCCCTTTTCTTTTTTACGTCAATAATTATAACAATATCATTCAAAGTGCAATATGCAGATTACACAACTAAAACCTAAGTAAAAGAAAACGTACTTGGAAATCGATACCTACTGGTCAATAAATTCATCCTTTCAATTATGTCTTGAAAGAATCTTACAATCAATAAAAAAACAAAATATTTCATTTTAACTTGTGACAGCAAGAAAATAAAAATGTACTATACTATAGTATGTATATAATGGTTATAGTGAACGATTATAGATATTCATATTATAGAGGAACTCGATTCTTTTACATTCCTAGGATTGCACTTTGATAGAGGGACGACTTGGAGTGTTCATGTTATGTTTTAGAGTTTGCCAATGGTATTTATGCCCTGAGGAACCTAGCAATATTGTGTTCTGAAAATGTTATATAATAGCCTATTTTGGGCTACTATACCAAAAACTTTTTTATGTAATCAGATTTTAGGGTGACAGCGAATAGGGAAGTCAGAATCATTTAAAAATTAGAGAGTCTTACAGAGATGCCTTCGGGAGTTTGGAATTACTAACTTTGCCTTGCCTCCATATCCCGGAGATAGCCCTGTATTTTCGATAAAAATAGTATTTTACAAATGGCAATGACGTCCACGGATTTATTGCAAGAGGAAGGGACAACTTAAGAATTCAATTTCACATAACGATGGCATATGAACGACTGCCATCTCAAGTTGGTGTCAAAGTGATCAACTGACTTCCGGAGCGCATCAAATAAACGGCTTCAAAGAAATGGTTCAAAGCTCGACAAAGAGATCTTTTTATGTTGAATGCGTACTACTCCGTTGATGAGTTCATGCCAAATAGTTGGGAGCAATAAAACGTTCTGTTAGCTATGTTGCCGAAATGAATTAAATTTAATGTTGGCGATTGTAAAAAATGGATTAGTGTAACATAAGTCAAAATGGATGCTTTATACTGAAATTTGGAATTTCGAGAACGTTAGCTGGTTGATTTTGTTTTGGATTCTTATCGATAGAATAGAGAGAACAGCCTTTCTCCTTCTTAAGGTAAGAAAAAAAACATAACACTTGTAGTGTATTACATTCTTCAAAAGTTAGTCAATCATCTGTAGATTGCCTCCTACATGGCTCACTATAAAATGAAATAAAACGCACAAACAATGTGCGCACGCCATCAACTACTCCGACTCAATGTAGGGTCGTAAATATTCAAGTTTGTAATATAGAATTTCATCAAGAATGGAATATTGGTTCGAATAAAAAAGACATACAGCGAAGCCCAGCTACATCAATCTAACCAAAGTTTGGGAATAAAAGATGATAAATTGCCCTTTTAAATATGCGATATTGACAGTTTTCTAAATAAAATCAAACTCATCAGCCGCCGCCGCGTGTCGGTTCTCGAATCAAAGATTTATTAGGCTTACTACCCTCAATGATCGGAAGTATTAGAATGGGTGCTTTAAGAATATGGTTGACACTTATACAGGATATTCATTGAAATTTAGTTATTGGTGTTATTATTGCATATGCTACCTACAGTAAACAGAACTACTGTAAACCACGCAGAACAACACTAATGATCTCGTTTTTATGCGCAAAAATTATTTATTTCTTTTAACATTTGTAAAAATACATTCTATCTTTCATATGCTACTTACTTTGGTTCTTAAATCAAAGAATAAAATAAAAAATAATGTGCCTTTAAAATTCGGCTTATTTTGCTTAAATCTCGGTTAAGAAACGCAAAGCTAATATACATACAATGATAATTAAAGAAAGTAATACACACCAAAGGAGAATAAAATGCCGTTAAAGTTATTTTTTTATTGAAATTATCTTAAATGTATACAAAATTTTGAAAATTGAACTATAGCTGGGGTAAGTAAGGTATAATATTTAGCGTGGATCATAAAAACGAATTAATGTCGTATCCAAAATATTATATTAACTGTACACTTAAACCGGTTTTTCTGAAATCCATAAAATTATATAATTTCTTTGAATCTTAAACATATTCAGCTCAATTTTTTTTAAACAGTATTTATGCCAAAATTTGTCCATCTAGGCGAATGGAGTTATATTACTAATGGTCTGTGCTAAAGGTTTGAACCATTTAATTGTTATCTAAGGTTGCGTAAAAATTCATGCAAATATAGATCATTAAAGAAAAACGTGAAAGAAAAATGTGAAAGAAAAATGTTGTAAAGCCTAAAAAAATTTGCCACTTTTACGTCCAATGCCAATTTTGTTTCTCTTCAGTTAAAATTTTATTCCATATTGGATATTGGATATGTCAATTGTGGATCAAATTCAAGCTGCCATTAATAACACAAGAAACTAAGCTAAATAAGGTCTGGAACTTAAAATTCCATTGATAAAATTCCAGATAGCTCAGCAGTTATATTTAAATAATATTTTTGCCATATTCCTAACTGTATTTATACAAAATTATGTTTTCATAAAACGAGCGAGATAGTTAAGTTAAAGGCAAATTTTGACCTATAGAATCGATGTCCTTTGCTATTTTTCATCCTCAGTTTCTTAGTAAAAAGTTATCTCCAGTAAAATATTTTAAAATATCTTGGACGAAAATAACATTTTTTAAGCAGGGGGAACTTTTAAAGCGTACCAGTTATGTGGGATCTTTACCTCACGAACCACTCTGATACCACGTCCTTTCTTGGCCAGAAACATGATACAATTACATATAAAAGTTATAAAATAATGCAGAACACGTTTTAAGTTTAGTGATTTATCCAGAATACAAATTTTAGGGAACTTATTACCCTTATTTCATGGGTTAGAGTAAAATTAAATCCCCTTTCTTCAATGTTATATACTGTAATAAAGATCCAACGGACATGTTGGGCATTTTATTACATGTAAGTGTGTAATAAAACTACAGTGTAGTAAAAAATAGTTAAATAGACTAGAGTTGAATACAAATTTAATTTTTCCATCTTGTTTCTTACCAACAGCCTCAGGTTATTGGTTTTACAATTCTTAACATGGCACTGTGAAATCTATGATCTTTTAAATGTAGCCTACATGCAAATTCGAGCCTAATTTAATATAAATTAAAATTTTGATGAAAAACGAAATATTTGATTTAATTATATTTAGATATATAAATTGATGGGTTGATGTACTTTAAACTGGGTTTCTTTTCTTACCGTACTATAAATTAGAAGATTCAACCTGGCTTTATTTGTTAAATAGAAATAATTGGCAGGGTGTTAACTAAGCGCATCTATCGAGTTAAATTTCTATTTGTCTGTCTGTCCGCAGGATATCTCGAAAAATAAATTACTTATAGCCATGAAATGAAATTATGCATGACGCTTCATTTCTATATAAGACACATGAGTTCTGTGATGACGCATGTCACTCCATGGAATTTGGCTGAGCGTTAGACCACATGACAAATGTAAATAATTTTTACATTAGTTACATAATGTCATTAATTACATTAATTTTATTTTTTTCTGTGATGTGGTTTGAGCGTAGCTGCTACTTGGATGGGTGACCGCTGAGAGATCCTGTCCTTGCAAGCAGCCCGCCTTCCCGGCCATTGGCGGTGGTTCGGAAGTCACCTTTAAGCCGGTGGTCCCCAAGTTAAATGCTAGAGAGGGCTTCTTAGCCATAACTTCGCCTTCACGTACTCTTATCTTATCTAGAAGAGTTCTGTAGGTATCAGATCCATATAATACTTTTTTACCACTATTCTGCTCTATGGAGACTTCGGTTTTGTACTTTACTTTAAGTCTTAAATTAAATTTTAAGCCTTTATAACTTTAGTATGTTATTGTCACGCAGGATCTGAAACAAGTATGTAAGCGGCCACTTGTAACATTGCAGTATTACACGAATTCGATTTAATTTTGATATTTTTGCAGTTGCAATCTGGGGAGTATATTAAAATAAGCGTAGTGTAAACTAGAAGCTGAACCTTATGCCTCAGGAAATAAAATTTATAATGCAGTTTTAGAGCAAAAGATGAATTGCAGATTAACTTTAATAATAAGAAAGTTATTAAATTAAAAATGCTGCCTGAGGGGAAATTAAAATAAAATAATATAATATATGAAGCTTAATTTTTATATAAGCAAAAATTAATTTAGTGATATGCAAACACTCCATGGAATTTTGCTGCGCGTTACAAAATTATGTTACGTTTTATGGTTAACCATGATAGGAACGAGATAATAGCAGAATAAATAAATTTTTAAACATGCTGATCACATTATTCATATGAAGTTTTAATACGTGAAATATGTTTACATGTAGCTTATTCATACAATAATAGCATTAAATGACAAAATTTGATTTCAACACGATCTTTCGTAGTAGTACCACCCTACCTCACCAGAACTGTTAATGTTTGAACACTGTTATGAAACCTATAAAAATGTAATGTAATACTTTGCAAGATATATTGAGAAAGATTAACTGCACACTTTAAATTTTGTACGAAACTTCATTTCTGTATAGACAAGAATGATTTCTATGACGGTGAATAACGACCATGGTATTTGGCTCAGAGTTGTTGAATCGTATCATTCAAAATAAACCTACACAATTATCTTATGTCTGCTGGGGATGTCAAAATTTCCGATGTCTATACGACTATCCGCAGGATACCTCAATATTGAAATGAGCAATAGACTTGACAGTTTGCATGCAGCCACAGCGAAGCCTATTACGGCGCTACGTGGTACTACTCTTTAATAGGTAAAGATGACGTCAGAAAATATAATTATTATTGCATTTTGATTCAAAGAACGTTTATTCCAAATTTTTAGACATGTGTGTCGTTTAAGAACGCTACTGATAATTCCTGTAAGCAATAGGGACCTCAACCCCTAATAAGCAGTCACATTCTGAACCAAATAATCACCCCGACTAAAACCTTGTCATTACAGACAATCCTGTAATTTTCACCAGCACCTCCCGAATACCTGTTATATTTATACTTGGCGTACAATCATCTAGATACAGAAACGCCTATAAATTTGTTTTGGCCACTTAGGAGTAGAAGATGAGGAAACCCGTCATTTCACTTAGTCCTAAATGAACCTTTGTACTGCTTCTGGAGTGATAGGCTATTTAGGATGGGTTAGGTTGGAATAAATGCCCCTTCCTTTCGAAATTCCATGAGGGTGATACTATCTTATTATGTTCCCTTGGGAAATGGAGAGGCCAGCTCTGATCTAGCTTTTACCAGTCCAAATGAGCAGGAGAAGACATACTCCTACAAGTTTTATAATTTTTTAAGTTTTACAAACTCTTTGACATTAAAGGAGCTCTACTATTCAGACAGTCAGCATCCGCAGTAAAATAGTTCTATCGAGCAGTCCTTTTACCCCATTATCTCGTAATCTCGTATCTTTGTAACTAGCGATGTGATTAGTGATTAGAAATCCATTGGGTGCTCATATTTAAATGGCACATCGTTTATTCCTGTACCCAGTATATATTCTAATTGCAGTTATAAACCAGCTAGAAGTGAACAGTCCTGGATACTCTCTGTCCTGAATTTGAACAATACTTTTACAGGTGCTTATTAATATCGAGCTATTGGCTTTTCTAATAAAACAATCCAGTCAGCATTAGATAAATCTGGAACTGTAAGTGAAACTGCGATATATAAATCTAAAGATACATAAACATCAGTTAACACGAACACTGCCGCCGTTGATAGGTCGGTTAAAAATAAGACTGTTAATATATGAAATTTTAAAACATTTTAATATTTTTTACGGACTCTATTTAAGCTTTAAAGGACCCATCATCCTTACCGTGTGCTTTCATAATTCTACTATAGAATTATTAAAATCAAAAGTATATATTATACTCTTACCAGCAGTTACAAGTATATCTTTTTTAAATTGTCATTTAGTAGAAAATAGCCTTAAGCTCCAAAGGTTGGACAGGCAGATAACCTGGTTTGGGCAGTCTAGGGAATCATCGTTTGGATATTGGATACTGTCGTAGTAAAACTAATTATAGTGTATTTGACAATGTTTTATAAGAAATTCTTATCAAGTAGTAATGTCAGTTATTGTGATAATCCTTTTTATGAGTCCCAGTCCAGTTGATAAGCACCTAGCACTCGTGTGGCTCTTTGCCTAGTGTTTTTTATAGTAACATAACTTATCTATACACATTAACAATTAAAACGGTAGTTCTGTACATAATGTAGCTATGGGGTAAAAAGTGGATTAAATCGGAATGTTGAAATTAACTCCATTTACCCTGGAGATGTTTAAAAAAGTCCGCGATAAAGATTTTTAAAACGTAGCGGAAAGTCAAGTGTAACAATTGCATTGAACCAACTATTTCCACTATAGCTAAATTATGTGTAGAATATTCAGTTCCTTAAACCTCTCAAGATGATCGTGGACTCTATATGTTTTAGAAGTCAAGTTATGACAGTGTTATTTTAGACGCTACACTAAGGAGAGGGTTCAATGGAAGTAAACTCAACATTCACATAGTAATTATCTTTATACTATGTATATTAATAGTAAATAAAACCTAAATTTCCCAGTTATTACTGGGAAATTACTACTAATTTCTATTACAATTACTATTATTGGGGAGTTACTATTGTATATCATCTAACTTATTTGCAAGATTAAAATAAATTTTAATTACAAATCAAGCTCTCTTAATTTTGTTTTCAAATTTTCTTGTTATCAACCATCTTTTCCAATGTATAATAAAAAAAAATTACAAAAGTCTGCAAAGATATTTTACTAACACTATTTTTAATATATTTTCATCTTGTGAATTATTTTAAAATTAAATGTTTAATTCTTGGTAAAATATTTTAAAAAATGTTGAATGCTGTAACTATATGTGAATGCAGTAACTGGTTTTGTGGATTTCCACGTTTTTCTGTTGCATCATCCGTTTTATTCCAAATGAACAAATCTTACAATATTGAATTATATAGTGGGACATAGTATTATATTTCATATGCTTAATTATACTTTGTGGTGGAAAGAATACACGAATAAAAATACCTTGTGTGACAATAAACTGTTTATTAAAAGTCAAGCCTTGGCTTTTTAAACCAATGTTAAATTTTTTAGGAGATTTGCCATTATCGTAGTGTTAACACATCTCAAATAAATCGAAAACATAAAATTCATAGAAAAATATTGTTTCTTCAGATTATAGAAATTCCAGTAAGTATTATAATAGCCAAATACACATTTAATTTATTTTAAAAGCGTTTAGAATAAATATTATTATTGAAACATAACGGTGTGCACTCGTAGTGCAATTGATTTTGGGTTTATGAAATATTTTGTTTTATGTTTCATCTCTTTCAGAACTTACTAAATACAAAAAAGTTTATTATTTTTATCATTCCACATGAAATTATAAGCATTTAACACTTGAAAATATAAAGTCTTTACATCATATGCATGAGTTATAGCTTCAGGGAGTGAAATTTTTTTATACATACACAAATAATTTCGTGAAAAACCTTTAATAACATGTCATGAAAACTATATTTAGTGTTTTAAATTATTTATTAAAAGTTATATGTGAATAAATCTCAATCCATGCAGCAACAAATTAATATACAAATTTTACAAATTTATTTGAGCATTTTTATTTACCCCTAATTACAAAATTTTCTAAATTTCCAATTGTAAACACATGCAGTTTCTAAGTATAAATAAATAAAAATTGTGTCTTACTTTTTAGTTATGAGGAAAAATATCTGAAAGAGCTATGGGTTCAACATTAAAAAAATATATTCATGACCCAAAATGATTGCGTAAACGTAATATAAATCTTTCGTCCATACGAAAACTAAAAGGTTAACATAACCTCGATTGCGCCACTTTCGAAGCAGAAGTTTTATATGAAAGGTGTAACAAACTTATGTTTTCGCGTGCGGAAAAATACCGAGTTACTATTAATTTTCGAAAAATATCAAAATTATTTCACTATCAGTTAACCGTTATGAGCTACTTGTCAACATAATTAACTGGTGAGTAGTATACACATAATGTATGCGTGGAGCTAGTCTATTGTCAAAGGAAAGAATAAAACGAATAAGAGCAACGGGGTGGTTTGAAAAAGTACCAATATAACATTATAAACCGATAATAGTAAGGATATTATGTACTGTAACTAGAAGACAAGTACGTTTATTATAATATATGAGTGTTACAATGTAATAAAACTTAACTATAAAACTGCAACATTTTAAATTTATATTTGGCTTAAAATCACTTAGTTCTATTAATGAAATGATTAAATTAAATTAACAACTAAATTAGTTCTTGTTAACTGTCCTCTATTATATTCCTAATATTTTTTATTTTATTATCTGGAATACTTTGTACCGTTTTACAGTTCTCAATATACATTGAATTTATTATATAAAATATTTAAATAAATTTAGAAATACGAACCATATTGTAAAAAATATGTACAATGTTGTATTACCAAATAATTTGGAAATCAAGAATATTGTTGTATAAATTTTTTCATATAATTGTAAAAATAACTCCTGTTAATTTCTTGTTTATGGCAATCGGTTTAATTTTAAATTATGAATCCACTAAAAATATTTTTGTCAAATGTGACAACATGCCTAAAGATTGTACAAATAGGAAGAACTATTGTGCAACAAGCAATTTTAGAGACCTCAAGTAACAATTTAATTCGTCTAGTTACATTTGAAAAACAACCAGCAGAAGATACGATTATTATAATTGAAATTAATTACGTAGGGTTTTATATTTTTAACATTTAATTTCGTTTATTTAATTAAAAATAATTTCATATTATGAAATATTATTCATTAAAATATTACAGTTGAAAACAATTGCAATAAAAATATATAGGCCTAAAACATATATCTTGCCTTTCTCTAAAAAAATACTTTTTTAATCTACAATCGTTCTTATTTTTCAATGAAACACTACTCAAATTCGCAACTTTGAATTCTTATAATTCCTTTTTGAGTTATGAAAAGTGTGTTTTGTTACGTTTTATGTTTACAGAGATGACAAATATACAGAGTTGTAGATGTGTGTTTGTTTGTAGATAAACTGTACACAAAAGTATTTTATGATTTAAGTACAAAAAATGAAGATATACCCCCAAATTTAGGCCTTAAAAATATTTAAGTAAGTGAAATATTATATATTTAATAGTTTAAATTTAACTGGTTCAGCTAAAACCTTTCCGATTACAAAATAAAAAATTGGGTTTAATATAAATGGAAAAAATTAAAAATATTTATATTAAGGAAAACGTAATAGAATATCAGGATTTTCACAACTGTATAGGAGTTTGTAAGAAGTTACAGACTGTCATAATAATATAATAGATTTTTTTAATAATTCTAGCACTGAATGTAAATAAAATATTATGATCAAATAATTTACGAAATCATCGTTATCTAATAAACTTGCATAATATTTGCATACGTACATTTTCGTTTATACCATTATGCAGATAGTAAAATAATAAACCATGTGTTATAGTTGTACATGATAAAGTATTAATTTGGGAAGGAAATATAAATGGATAGTAATTAATTTTTTTCTTTTTCGTGTCACAAAATTTTTATACCTAAGGCAAAAAAGATGAAAAAATTACATTACGAGTACATTAAAAAAGTTATATTCGTAGAAAAATGAACCAAGAATTGGTAGTATTTAAATGAAAATTATTATTGTCTCTTATGCATTTCTATTAGATATACGATGAAAAGAAGCTATATTATCTTTCCTTTGTTTTGGTAAATTTCAACCATTGTGTTCGTAATTTGTTCTATTAAAATTTATTTGAAAGTTTACATTTTCCAGACCCGGGATATTGTCATGTTTGGTTTCCTCTATTGCAAATGTATGCAATAAGTACCTTTAATCATTATAAAAAATTATAATAAATTATGTCAATTCTGGGATCTCTACATACTATACCAGATTACTGTTAACATAGAAGTATCATGCAGCTTTTTAATGATAGAATTACCAATTTATTAACCTCGTTTGCAGCGCTATCATATATAGACATTCCTTCATTATTGTATACCATTTGTAATTCCAAACTGAGAGCTATATGAATAAGTAGTTTTTAATAAAATATCCTAGGAACAAAAAGTAAAGTTTACGGTATTTTTTAAACATTTTTACGGTCAACTTACAACAAATTTTACGGTCAACGCATTCATATTCGTTTATGCCTGTGGTATGGAAGAAATCATAAATAAAGGTTTAAACGTAAGGTAAATACTAGTGTAAAAAATATGAATTTTTTACAAAACAATACGAGTTTGAACTGTTGTGCCCCAACAAAAAATGTTCGAACACGAGTTCTATAGAGTAATATCGAGTGGAAAAGCATTTTAATAGATTATTTCCGAATATGCATCTTGAGCAGCATTGTTTGGAAATGAATAAAAACTGTTTGCACAAGATACGTGGGTTTGATTACTTCCATAAAATACAAAAGCGGAGCCGGCGTAAGGACGGGCTTTGTCTCTAACAATATTCATCATGCTTTAATATAATAATGGCGGCCATGTTAAGCACAGAGTCCGGGTAAACAGGAATTGTGAATTCAGCATGGCGGCGAGGCGCACTCTGGCAGGTTTTTCCAATATCAGAGGGGCATTCGTCATCAGTTCTCCAATGAGTGCACGCACCCACCCCCGCGCGCTGCTCTAAGGGTGAAATAATTCCGCTGCATCCAGTGCCTAGGTGCATCCGTTATTTATTTTCCACGTAAAAATATATGTTTCATTTATGTGCGTATGTCTGAGGGCTCCGCGTCCTATTCTCCCTTCTCCTTCGTCATTCGTCCGTTTGAAATTGAAAACGCTGCCGGCCTGACGGGTGTTTTCTCTGTGAAAAATGGTCTCTCGACACTTTTGGTGCATATGAAATAAATCTCCCGGTTTTATGTGGAGTTTTTCTAGAATTGAAATGACAAAGCCTGCAGGATATAAATTAGGCTCGGAAACAAATGAATGTGTAATACTTTGAATTGGCATTGAGATACGGCGTTTAAGTCTCTGTAAACCTTTCAGATGAATGTGTCTCTTATAAATTTAATTTATATAAATTCGGGTATTATTGCATATGTTTACTAATGAACCAAAATGGATTGGTTGGAAATCTGTGTATTTGTGCTATTGGTGTTGTCCGTTTCAAATTGAAATTTAATTACAAGTTCCTA
This sequence comes from Homalodisca vitripennis, assembly GCF_021130785.1. Classification (NCBI taxonomy): domain Eukaryota; kingdom Metazoa; phylum Arthropoda; class Insecta; order Hemiptera; family Cicadellidae; genus Homalodisca; species Homalodisca vitripennis. The sequence continues at coordinate 191,594,933 of NC_060207.1, forward strand.
CATATTTAAATTAGACTTTCCTCTCGAAAATTCAACAATTATTAAACCATGATCAGACATGAACAATACATTTATAATCGATTCCAGGGTTAACTTTTGGATCTTCTCGCCAATGTTATGTATTTTTACGTTTATATTTCATCGTTACTGAAAAAGCATATATTACCATAAAATTTGCTATGAACTAACTATGAAATGGCAATTGCTATGAAATTTCTGGATGGTGTTAAAATTAGAACAAACTCTAAATACCCCTTTGGCAAAAATACGTTTTTTAAAGAAACTCCACTGTTGGAAAATTGTTACAGCTTTAAACTTGTAAATAATATTTTAAAATTATCAATTCACTGAATAAATCTGACGGAAATTCTTTATCATGCTATAATGAAACTATTGGATATGAGTGTATCGCTCAGCACTATTTATGAGCTAAATACAAAAAATGTAATAGTAACATAATAGAATAAACATGAATTGATGCCTAATAGGAAATTTGATCTCTACGATAATATAGTTTTAGCCTTGTTATTAGTTACTACAAAAACCATTGTAAAGTATTCCGCAGTACTGTACGTAAAATATTAAACAATAGTTTCTCGAATATGGTATATTTATATAAAATTACAGGTTCTAAAAATTACAAAACACTTTCATATTATTCTTATTGATCAATTTCTGAAATTTAGTAGTTTAGTAATTTTGTTTTAGTAATTTTTCAAGGAACTGATATGTATGGAATGGATTAAGTCTCTGAAACGTACTTAGCGATTAATTAAATTTACTACTATCCAGACCATACATAACGATAATAATCTAAAATAAATAGAAAGAGTTTCAAGTGTGTAATTCTTTCAATTTACAAAATGTGGTCAAATTTATTTTTATAGAACCCAAACATTTTAAAACCATATCCTAATTAATGTTTTTTATCGAGCGTACCAATAATGATAGGTATGCTCTATAGACGTGATAATAATGATTTATTTTATATTTTAACACGTGTTTAGCAGTAAATGATAATAAAAAAGTGTAATAAATATTAGTCTTCAAACATACTAAAGTCAAGAAACCTAATATTTACCTAGATGATAATGGTTTGGCATCCTATGGTTTGATCAAAAGAGGTGAAAAGTATTTAAGTGATGACTCCTAGGGGTCTGTAGTACAGACGTTTTACTACAAATTGAACAAATAAATATATTAAACAATTCTTAAATCCTTTTTGGAGTATACTGTGTATTACAGCACAATTGAATTTGCCTTGTATATAGGTAAAGCAAACACTTTTGAATTGAACACTTCTTTAAAATCTCTACGAAAACTTTACTACTATAATTAAGATATATAATTATTGTCGTACTTGCCTGACTATGAATAAGTTGTTAAACTTCCTAATATAAGATGTTTAAAATAAAAAGTAATACAAAAATGGAGAGTTTTAAAGGACATTTTCATTTTTAAATTTAGGAATACTTCTCATTGTTGGTAAAATACTAGTACCACATATCATATATTACATGATGCATTTCATGATTGAAGATTATGAGAGGCTGTGTTACTTATCAATATTATCTCTTATAATATTCGGCCCACTGGAGTTTTAAATTAGGCCTTGACACTAAAATATCAGATTTAGTTATGACTTATTTTAAATAATTCTCTTTATTTTTTGAATGCATAGGGCATAATTTGTTGAAGATTATGTTTAGTGTTTTGAGCGACGATAACTGAACAGCTTACCTTATGATAGATAAGTCTTAAGTAGTCTAGTCTTCTACAGACCACTGCAGGTCACTGCATCAATGGAAACCTTTCCCTGTCTCACTTGCAATTAAAAACTATAATAAATGTTTTGAGTAAAGTTTGTTATTGACGTTATAAGGTTTGAAGGGATAATAGGGTCTCGGATATTTGCCATGGTTATATGTTTCAAAAACCATTAATAAATATTTGTATTCAATAGACTGTCACTAAAAAAAGGAGAAAGAAAACAAATTGATATACCTGAAAAATTTTGAGTTCAGATAGGAGAACATAAACGTAGGCGTTGTCACTGCACCGGATGCGTCAGGAGCAAAAAACACACGCCACACCAGCACAGGCAAAAGTGGGACACTAACAAGAAAAGTCAATGTCGGAAACCATTGTCTTCTCACCTGAAAAAGAGGATAGAAGACTTCTCACTGAATTCATATTATCATTAAATTCCAATAAATATGTGATATTTATTTCCAAGCGGAATTTCAGTATCTGATCTTATCTGTAGATACCATATTAAAACTGCGAATATTTCAATTGATTTTTTGAAGTTCTTGGGAGTACTTTTAAGACCTGTTAAGTTCTACTAAACACTAAGGTATAAGATATAAACAGAGAACTTGAGTAGTAGCATGTTTATTCCTGGTAGCTTTTAAAGAAAACTTAACTTAATTTTAAAGAAGTAATGATGGGTCCTTTATGTTTTCAAAAATAATTCGATATTCGATAAGATCTCTGTTATTTCAAAACAGAAGTACTGTAGGAGTACACCACATTACATTTCGTAACAAGCTTCGCTGAGGTTACATGCAAAATCTCAAATCTATAGCTCATTGTATTCACGACAGATAGACATAAAGAAAACTACACCAAAAAAGACGCATCATTGAACTCATTCTTCAAGTTCTCATTCATGCAAAATTTAAAGTGTAAAAATGGAATATGTCTACACATATATTGGTACATTATACAGTCTAATTTTTCACAGATAATTGGTTTTCATATAACTGTTTAAATAAGAAAAGATTACACACCAAGTCGCTATAAAATTGTGTTGTATATATTGGGATAGATAGTCTCATATGTTAATATGTTGCTTGTTTGAATATCTTATGAGTGTATTAAGTTTGTTTACAAATCGTTTTTTCTCTATTTTTTCTTTACCACATGGTTACCCGGAAAACGAATGTTAAAACATTCAATAACATTCAGCTAAATTCCGGGGAGCGGCATGCAACACAATCGAACTCAATGTTCCTCGTACAGAAATGAAGCCTCATACACTATTGCAAGTCTATAGGGCAATTGGTTTTCGAGATATCGTGCTGACAGATAGATAGAAATAACATTTTTCATAACACACGAGTGAGAGACTTAGCTAAAGCTCAGCCAATAATTGGAGTACGCAACAATCAGTAAGTGACGTGCAAAGATTAATTTGAAGAATACAAAGATCAATGAATATTAAGATACCATAACCTTTTATATAGAATAATATACAACATAGACTAGCATAATTGGTTTAGATACAATAAATTTAATTATTTTACGAATAAGCAAAACTGTGTAGTTCTTCAATGTTAGTACACATTTCTACTATTCAACGTAAGCTTATATATTATCAGACTAAGTACTGACTAGATTATATTATAAGTACTGTTTCTATGTTTCAGAGAAATACCAATGTTCGAGTTGTTCTAAAGCAGTGTGGACGTCGCGTCGTTTCAATTCAATATAAAATGATAAATTTAACAAATACTGTGTAAATTTTAGTTAGAAGAACTATCTAACGGATTTTTTGGCACTTTGAATAGATCTAAAAGATTATAAATTTTTGCTTTGATGGTCATATCTTATACAATCTTTGGTTATGAGCAACAGGCTCCATAGTATCATTTTGTATCATCCAAAACTTTTAGGCTATTTGCCTTGAACTATGTTCCTTAAGGAAATGTTGTTTCGCTTTGCTTATTTTCAATATTTTTCATTTGAATGTACAGTGATATTTACTAATATAAACAAATGAAATTTAACCATATAAAATAATGTATAAGAAACGAAATGTTTATAAAATTGCTTTCCAATAATGAAACTTATTATTTAAAATTGTTATAGGCAGCAAAAAACTACATTGGTATAGTTACACTATTTGGAAACGTGCCTATGAATACAATTAACTTTTACAACACTTTAAAATGTTCAGTGCAATTCGCGATTGTATCAATTAAACACCGTTTACAATGAAAAATTTATTTCAATACGGGGTTTATATTTAAACAATGCAACTCAATGACCAATCGTGTGAATATTATTTTATGCCCAGTAATTTTATGTGATAGTGGCCATTTATTTATCTGGTGGTAACTTAGTCATTTCTATCTGTTTTTAAATTGTTTAGTTGTGAGTTTTAAGTTCTAGATATTTGATTTTTATTATATAGAATTATACTTAATAAAATACATGGAACATTCTCGATTAATAAAGATATATTGAAGCCATGGACACGGTTATATAGTATTTACTCTTAACTTTGTAATGTTGAAAATTGTAAGCTTTAGAGAATATAAACATCTTTCCGGCGGCTCTATACAGAAAGATCTGGACTACACTTATATAAGACATAAGAAGGTTGAATTTTTTCGTTTATTTACACGGGAGTTGGTGAGAGGAAAGCATTGAAAGTAAATCAAATTATTAAAAACATAACCTATTTTTTGAAAAACATGAAACGAATAACCTAAAAATGAAATAGAAACATTACAGATCTGCTTATGGTAAAAATTGGTGCTCGTTAATTTTTTGATTCACAGGTGTTGGTTTAAATGCTTATAACCAATCATTGTTTTAAATACAGTCCAATCTTAATAATCCGAAAGATATGAGACCAGCAAATTGTCGGATTACCAAGGAGTCCGGATCACCAAGGGTGCCATTTACACAATGCATAAATATCATATAATCAGTAAGAAGCGTGAAAATAAGCAAACACTATACCGCAAGAACAAACTTTTTTATTGTACTTACCTAATTATAATAGAATGAACAAACTATGCATACATAATGCATAGGTGAAAAATCTTAAAATATCATCTTTACACTTCAAAAAATAAAAAACAGTATTTTCTTCTTCTTACTAAAAGATTCTGTACACTGGTATAGTACTACAGTATCCTTAGCGGCCAGTGCCGACTGCCGATAGCCTTTTTCGAGCGTGTCGGACTGGCAAATGTCGGATTATCAAAATTGGACTGTAACAAAAAAATATCAAAAAGTATACAATTGACGTTTATTTTAAGCACTTCTGTGAGTTACCTTTGTTCAATTCACGCGATATTGCACGCATTTGTATAGTATTTGCATAGTATGAATATGAGCCTTCTGGCTTTGGAAAATTATGTTTTCAACGCCGATGTTGAGTTTGCCTTCTTGCCACGACCAATAAAATATATTAATAAGTGTATATTTCTGGTCATTTAAATGTAATCCGGTCGTAGTATTTTTTATGCCATACTAGAGTTTGCCTTCTGTTTTTATTTCCAATCAAAAGATTATATACGCTCGTACATACACGTCTGAGAAACCTACTTGTGTCACAAAGCGTCTCCTTTCGGCCATCATAATTTACTTCCAGTATAAGATACTTCTGGAGGCATAATTAAGTTTCTTTGTTGCTTCGATCAATGTGATTTATACATAAGCAGGTCTGAGAAGCCCTACCATCGGACAACTAAGATGGGTTTTATAACATTATCTTTAAATTTATCGAATAAGTTATATATTTACTATATCTATGATGTCTGGCATTAAAGTACTGACCAAGAACTTCACTTTATTTTTTACTGCAGCGTATAGTTAAAATCATATTTTTACTGAAAATTTTTTTTAAAGGCATACCATATTGTATATTTTTATTTGTCTACCACTTTGTATACTGTCAGAGTAACAGTTTTTCTAAAATATTCAAATTTAATAATTTTGTTGTTCTTTCATTTATCCAAGTAGTAATAATTCCGAAAACATGTTAAACTTCTCTATACCAAGATTACGCCATCCCACACCGCCACTTACGAAGCACTTGTAGTGAACCACGTGAGCCCTGATCTCAAGGCTGAGCAAAAGCAGATCTAACGGTAAAACTATCGGTTGGGATAGTAAATTTCCTTATATAAAGAGAGAGGACGTTAATTGAATGGCAAAGTGAGAATACTGGAGAAAGTAGCTCGTGTGAACTGTAGGAGAGAAGGTTGAACTTACGACATACACGATGTGGGGCGGAGGGCATCACCAGACTAAAAGAAAGAGGTGAAAACACATAAAGCATTAATTGCCTGCGAACCTTTGGACGTTTAGTTATGTGCTAGAAGAATATATAAAACCAAACAAAAATAAAGAGGGTTGAATAAATAACCGATGGACATCAGTACTAATGGAGTCGGAAAACGATAAGGAAATGAGTACAAACATACGAGGTTAAAATATATTATAAGAGTGAAACGATGAAAATGGAAAGCAGCCCAGTTACAAGAAGTATTCGTGCTCGGAGTGGAGGAGGAAGCAAGAACTTTAGCCCAACATCTACTACGAGTGTGATTGCTGACGTCCGTCGGGTCCGTTTCGAAGAGTCGGTTCTTTTGCTGGACCTGCTTCCTCTGATTTGAGGAACAGCGACCCTAAGCAGCCCCATAAAGTGGACCCCGTGCCAGGTGTCCCTGCAAGTGTGCTGCTGCCTGAGGAGTTTAATGCTGGATGTTGGTGTTGAGGAGTATTAGTTGGGAGTTCCTGTGGATCGTCACATCCATGGTTTGTTGAAGCTGGCGGAGGACATTTTAGAGCTCACAGTGGAATTATAGAGAGTGTTAGACTCGGCTTTGGAGCGGTAGCGGGCCTTACCGCCGTCGCAGAGGACCCCTGGTCCTGTTACGTCCACTCCTATGACGCCAAAAACACAAAAGGGTCGCCAGAGAGGTATGGCGCAGGACTGGAGCTGTTTGAGTAATTGAGTGTGGAATTCCAATCTGTGAGAGACGTTCGTCCTGAGGGAGCAGCGGAGAGGGCTGCCATGAACTGGGAATGGAGCTAGGTCTGGAGATATGGACACTCACATAAGTCCGGTGGGGTGAGGAGACGCTACGCGGTCTTGAGCGTTTTGACGGAGATAATACTCCCCTTTTCTCCTACTGCTCAGGTTGATTGGCTGCGCAGGACTGCGGATGCTGCGACATTTAATAACTTTGAGGACGTTGTTGAGGAGTGGATTAGGAGGCTCATTCCTAAGACTAAGGACTGTGTTGCTATAGATGAGGGGCAGGGGGAAGCTCCTAGTCGTGGTCGGGGCCGTAGAGGCCAAGAGGTGCTTGCAGTGGTTCTGACCGTGGACGGATGCGGAATCTGGTTGTCGCAGTTCCTATGATTTGGTTGTGTTAAGGAATTTTTAAGGAGAAATGGGTTGTTTTGATCGGTTGAAGAATCGGTGATTGAGGAGTTCTTTCATGGGGTGTTCTCGGTAGGGAATACTACGCTGGATAGATCCTTAAGTTAGTTTTGGAACCGATTAACAAGTCTATAACATTTTCTTGGACACACTCCACTATAAATTGTAGATCCCAATATAATATTCTACACCTAAATGTTGTAATTTAATGTTCATAGAGTGCGCATTTTAGATCTGATATTTCACGTCAGGTTTTCTATAGCTTGAGGAAATAAGATTTAGTATTATGACTATAAAGCTACTCATAATCATAATCATGATCATAATAATATTATAAATGCGAAAGTGCCTTTTCTTGTTAGCTTTGCTTTCTCGCATAGACTATTCTACCGATTTTTTTGTGAAATTATATATATATATATATATATATATATATATATATATATATATATTCTTAGGGTCTCTGGGATGAATATAGACCTATTCTTACTTCGAAAATCCCTCCGGACTCTGCCCTACTGGCCTCTAAAACAGCAAAAAAATACCATCTTGGTCTCTAACGCTTATAATATTAATTTAAAGAGCCTGTTAAATATAATTAACTGTTCGGTGTAAACATTTTATTATGATAGCACGAAAATACGTTTATTTAATTTAACCACTATTTAAAATATAATATTTACTAAGTTTCATAGTTAAACTTTTACTGAAACTAAACTTCTGTTATCAGTCCTAAGATGTATGTATATTTTCTTAATCGTTACAACAATGTAAACTGAACTATGGCACTGGAAATGTCTTAGAATAAAAGAACATCGCAAGAGACTTAAGTAGACCCTATTTTGGCAAAAGTAGTTTTCTAAGATCTACTATATATATATATATATATAGGATATTTTTGTATTTCCTTGGCCAGAGCAATGAATTAAACTTAAATTTGACACCATAAATAAACGAAACCGTTAATTTAAACGGCCTGAGTAGACGCTTTTTGGTTTTAGCAAAATTAGGATTCTCAGTCCTAAGTACGTAAATATATATATCCTTCGTCGGAACAACGGAGCAAACGCAAATATGGCGCTGGAAATATATGAGACCGGAAGTAGATCACAAGAGCGGGAAACAAGCGGTTTTTTTAACCAAAGTAGTTTTTAGAGACTATGAATATATGTTCTTTATGAAGACAATGAGGCAAACTTAGTTGTGGTATCAGACATATAATTAATTAATGAGAAATGCTCTTGTACACGCCAAACATTATATAAGAGTTAAATCCTCAATCTCTGATTGTCTAACCATGAACAATGAAATAATATGAATCTGATCGTATACCTACTTACGTATAAAAATATCATATATGACCATTATATTACGTTATAAGTTATTTATAAAGTAGGCTACGCCCTCTGAAATAAAAAACCATATGCAAAGCAGCGGACAACAGCTATTAATATTATGAATTCAAAAGTTCCCTAGTTTGTTTCTGTTTGTTTCACGCATAAAGTATTCAACCGATTGTGCTAAAATTTTACATGGACATTATTATGATCCTTGGCATGAATATAAGCCTATTCTTATTTCAAAAATCCTCCTGGACTACGCCCCACTGTTCTTTAAAGCAGTTACAAATCGTATCTTGGTCTCTAGAGTTTTGAAACATTAATTAAACAGCCTGTTAAATGAAAACAATTATTCAGTATAAATATTGCATCATGACAGCAAGAACATATAAGTATATTTAAAAGTATATGTAAATTTACAGGATATTTTTTAATTTTTTACATTTTATAGAGTGGAAAAATAAAAGAGTAAGAAACTACTCATTTCAACATCGTGTCAAAAAGACAAACCAATTCATTTATATTTTACTTTATAAACGAAATTGTGAATGGTTACATGTAAGGTATTGAATTTGGTTTTCTTAGACATTGTGGGACAGCACGTTACAGTAGCTGAAGGAACAAAAGCGGAGCGACTAAGCATTAGCATGAGTCATCAAACCAATTCGCTCAGTAACTACAATTCTAGGAAACAAGCTAGCGCTGTGAGTGTGATTATAGCGTGGAATCACACAAAGCAATACACAAAAATGGTACTTTGGTATTATCAGGAGGATACTATTTTTTGAACAGTTTTTTCTAAAAAAAAATATTATTAGAAATAACAAACTGTATTTGACTTACTGTAAAAATTAAATGACATTATGATGATCAGTCTCTTTTCTGCCTCCCAAAAGGAAGCAATGCCGGCGAAAAGTAGGCCACTCTATCCCTGTGTACTTATTATTACGCGATATAAGCAGCTTTAGATTAGATTATCATAAATATGTTACTAGTATTACCTAAGTTAAAGATAACTTTTACGAGCGCTCACGTGATCTGATCTTGAATATGGTTACTATTATCTCGAGGGATGTTTTTCTTTTTCACCAGAAGTAGGGAAGTGGTCAAGACTATCTTACAGACTCGTCCAAGCTATACTTAAATACTACATTTATACCACGTTTAGTCTCAATCTATTAAAATTACGGCAATTATAGTGTTCACAAGCTCACATAGATGCATATTTTATTATACTGTATACATATAAACTACTTTTGGATTATGGTGATTTGAAGTTTTGGAGGTCATTTTCGGAAAAAAATTAAAATTGTCCGTAAATTCCCTCATGAGGGTGATTGCATAGGCAGAAATGAAATCTACCTAAAAGCGTATATTTTTGATGAACAATATATTTTTGTATAACACAAGAAAATTTGAAATATACATTCTAATTATTACATTTTATCTAAAATATATTATTTATGTTTTAGTTATAAAATTATTCCTTAGCAGAGTTTGAAATTCTCTACTACCCCACACAATTTCACCTTGCCCCACCGTATAGGTTGAAAATATATGTGCTGTGTCCTGCGTAAACCCTAGGCTCTTAAAATTATCTTTCTGCAATGTTTGAAATGTTCTATTAACTCACGTTTCATATTAATTTCATGTATTATTACAAGTTTATATGTTTACTTTAAAATATTTTTGTTCAATGATGATTTATTTTTAACCTTTTGTATTTATCTTCAAGTAATTTTCACAGATCTTTCATAATAAATTCAAATACGTCCAACAAATAACATGTTTTCACAGATAAGTTGGTCCAAAAAGATCTGTATGTGATTGTATTACCGGTTGGGTTTGTCCACATTATATAGAGAAAGTTTTGACATGCAATATAGAAATGACATCACCGAAGTTAACCTATTAACTAGTGACGCAGAGCCTGTTAGTTGGGACTTTTCACTCCATTCCTTGAAACGGAAGTAGATTTAAATGGCTATAAAACTTTTTCTGACCGAAGTAGGTTTCCAAGCCCAACACCCTATTCATTTATTTGGTCGGGGCAAAGGAAAAGTCAAATATTGCTCAAAACTAAATATAATGAAGTATAATTCATTCGGAACAAGTGCTCTTGCACGCTTTACGTTCTTTAGTCGTCAGGCTGGAGCGTTTTACACCAAGAAGCCTGATAAAAGTATTAGCGTAATATTGATATTTTCACTCCTCACACAGTAGTTTGAAACTACAGTTTAAAAAACGTTGTGTGATTTAGTTAGTGATTGCTGTAGGGAAAAGGTCATATATCCATGCTATCCCTTGGATAGCGTCTTCGTATAACAGTTTCGTATAAATCCTCTATCCCAAGCCAATAGTAGTTTGTAAGTTCATAATTTTGAAATTAAAGAATATAAAATATAAACTCTTTTTGTGTATTTCAGTGTTGTGTGTCATAAGGGCTTCTATAGAAAATACTACCTTTATATTTTTTGCGTTTGGATACGTACAAGGTACGGATTTTTTACAAGGTTCATAGGTTTCTTACTGAAAGCATTTATGATGTAATACGGTAGGGTCCTACTCTATTTTTGAAATTTCATGATTTTAGAGGCCCAGATTAACAAAATTTTGGGTAATTCCTATTTTGGTTTTGCACTTCTAATTCAAGTTCATTACATTTCCAACGCAAAATTGGAATTTTCTATTGTTGCCCGGCCAGGGCTATTTCCGACTTCAGATTATGCCCATAAGTGCGGGCTTTCTTTGGCGCCTCCCCACTTCTGGCAAAAAAAAAGAAAAACATCCCTCGAGATAGTAACCAAATTCAAGTTCAGATCACATGAGCGCTTGTAAAGGTTATCTTTAACTTTGGTACTACTAGTACCAAACAACAACATCAACATATTTATGACAACCTCATCTAAAGCTGCTTATATTGCGTAATAATATAAGAACTTTAGGACAGAGTTGCCTACTTCTCGCCGACATCGCTTCATTTTGGGAAGCAGGAACAAGGACCGTTCATCATAATATGATTAAATTTCCACAGTAAAGCAAATAAAGTCTGTTCTTTCAAAATTGAAATATTTTAGGTTCCCGATAAGAAAAATTATTCAAAAATAGTGCCTCCTGATAATACCAGAGTACCGTTTCGTGTATTGCTTTGTGATTCCACTGCGTTAGCTTGTTTCCTAGAATTGTAGTTACTGATTGAATGGTTTGTTCAAACATACTAATGTTCAGTCTCTCCGTTTTTGTGTTCTTTCAGCTATTGCAAAATGGTGTCCCACAATGCTTAAGGAAACCAAATTCAATACCTGACATGTACACATAACAATTTAGTTCATAAAGCAAAATATAAATTAATTGGTTTACCTTGTTGCTACGATGTTACAACAAAAAGTTTCTTACTTTTGTTATGTTTTTCGCTTTATAAGTGTAAAACATTCTAAATACTGGCTAAATTAATTAAATTCGTGTTCGTGCTGTCATGATACAATGTTTAAACCTAACAATTAAGACCAAGACGTGATTTTTTAACCGCTGTAGAGGCCAGCGGCGCGTATCCCAGAAGGGTTTTCGAAATACGAATAGGCTAATATTCATTCCAAGGACACTAAGAATGTCCAAGTAAAATTTCAGTACAATAAATTGAATAGTTTATTCCTTGAAAGTAAAACAAAAGAACTAAGGTACTTTCACATTTCTTTTTCTTTTTCGCTCTCACGAGTCTTTTCTTTCTAATATTGTAATTTTTTAGGTCCCCTATAAAAAAAAACTACCAAAGTACCGAATAGTCATATGTCAGTTATTATGCACTACTCGTATAGCGCAAAATATGTTTTAGAATTCTCACGTAATTTTTCAATAATATTTGTTCTTTGGTATTTTTGGATATTTCCAGATAGCGGATGTAAAAGGTAATAAGTAGACAAATTTTGGATTAGTTGTAAACACGATAACTACCGTAGATCCTAATTCATTCTAACTAACCTGCCTACAGATAGAGTATCTTAACATAGCTTAAATGAGTTAGTTACCCATTCTTAAGTAATAAAACATTTCAAGATAATGGCTATTCACATTTATAAAAAAACTTTAACTTGCCTATTTAACAATATGGACCCAAAACAACACATTAATAAAAGAATGAAAAATTATGAAACAAGTCTTATTCTTTAACTTTTAGATCTTTTTCGATTTAAGATGGTGGCCGTTAAAAAGTTTGAGTGGCTATAATCTCAATTAATTATTATACATCGAAAACGAAAACAAAAATTGTTATAGGATTCTCAGGTAATTTAATACAACGAACGTTATTACTATTTTATATCACGTAAGATTTTCAGACAAATATGAACATAGCATATAACAGCATTGTGAAAATAATGGTGAAAACTATAGTGACCACTATAATAATTGTAGCCGATCAAAACTAGATTCGGAACTAAGACATTACTTATACATTACTTGAATAAGTTCATTAGCTAGTCTCAAACAATAAAAACTTTCAAGAAGGCGGGCATTCGTGTTTGTGCAAAATGTTCATCTCGAGCATGACACATCATAAATGAAAATTGACACTTTTAATAAAATGTTTAAATAATTTTATGCTACATTTATTCATACTCATTTTTCGATAACTCTTAATGATTAAAAATGCCGTTGTTAGGTTTAATGTATAAAATTGAATCGTTACAGGGGAATATGTTTACAACAAATCAGAATTTTAGATTGATCGTGAGTAAATCAAAGTCAACTTTTTACAAACAAATCTTTATGCCTTTTATTTCCATATAAGCTTTCATATATGATAGGGTATGTAAATATTGAAAGTTTTACGTGTATATTAAAATGTAACCTTGAGTGTAAATTAAAAGTTTAAAGTAATAATTTATCTTTGGTTTGACGTTTGGAGGTAACGGTCACGTGTGAAATTTTCCTTTCTTCTGACTGAACCAGAAAGGATATTACATATCGTATATAAATTTTTTATTTAATTCTATCCTAGAATTATACCTACTCAGGTTGAAAGTCATGTCTCACATTTAAACCCACACATGTATGTTATGATATACCGATGCGATAAACATCACTAGTAGTTACTAGTAGGCTTGCTTACCTTTCACTGTTACTGCTTATTTGATGTGAGGTGTAGTCTGGATTCATTTCTGTCTAAAATTAATTTGTTACTTTGCCACACCAAATGTGCAGTTATTTAAATTCCCACAAATAGAAGAAATGCCTCTAAAGAATAGACAGTCTCAAGAGAGAGGTACGTTTTGGATTTTAAATTTAAGGCGTACAGGAAAGTCACAAGTGCTTAACTTTCGCGGTCCTGACCGGCGCTTTATATTTTGTGAGGAACACTTAATAAAACAAGAACCAATGACAATTTTTACAAACTTTTACTTAATATTATGGTCAGATGAAGCCACTTTTAAGCTGAATGGTTGGATTAATTAGCATAATTATCTTTATTGGCTGACGAACAACCTCCCGTTAAAATATCTCAGGAGTTAAATGTTCCAGGAGCTTTAGTTTTGGCTGGCATTTGATGTTAATTTGTGATTAAAATGTATAAAACTAATCTAACTGTTTTTCATAACTTGTTTTCTGTGCTTTGTTCATAACATAATCTTAAAAAACTTCTACTAAGAAATTAGGAAGTTTTCGGTAACGGGATAAGTTTAATCTTCAGACAGTCAAATTTTCGAATCGATGTTTACTTCTTTTCCTAGACATAGATCTTCAAACGGTGTAATTGACTATTTATTAATGAAAAAGATAAATACACTATCACTTATCCGTGGGCAGTTTATTCACTTTCGGGTTATCCGTCAAATTTTTCTGCAAAATATGTAAAATATTCCTTAAATAATTTTTAAAATTGTAACATTAACCGGAAATATTGTTATGTACAAGGTAGTCAACATCTCGTGTCATATTAACCGTCTATATTCTAGTCTCAGTAGCTCCTTTGTTGATTTTGGTGAGCGTAAAATCTTGCATCAAAACTCAGTGCAGGCTTTGGGCAAAGTTCTACGAAATTGCGAACTTCCGACTGTACCACGTGTGACATATATGTAGGCAAGCAGTAGTAGCGCAATATTAGCATATTTATGAGAGAGTTATGTGGCGCACCCGACGGCTAGATATGCAACTACTACAGTACTCTGTCACAGTTCCTGCCACATGCCCACACTACCAAAGTCATATAGTCCACAGACACCATGAGTTTATCCTCCCAGCTGGACTTGATTCGTTTTATTTAAATACATCAGTCGATAAACAAATTCTACGCAAAAGCTAGATGTCAATTTTCGCATGTGACATCTATTTGCATATTGACTCCTTTGTGACGTTATTGGATCCCTACTGAATGGTACCGATGGCAAAATCTGATTAATCATATAGTTTTTAATCATCTAATCATCTCATTTTACATAAAATTTTGCTTAAATTGTTACTAAACAGGTGATGTCAAAATACAAATGTTACTCCAATTAATGCGCTGATATGAACTAATATCCAAATTTTAATCCATGGAAACAATGAATAATAATGCTATTCATGGTTCTTTCACGTTAAAAAGTATAGAGCAGATATCAAAACTTTTGATTTGAACACGTTATATTTATTGTAAGTATAAATTGGCCAATGTTTATATTTGACAGTTTTTATATTAAAAACAAATTTTTCCCTAAGATATAAAACCATCCAACTAGCCAAGTATGAGAATATTGGGTAGTAATACTCTAATTTACTTGTTTTTTTTTTATTAAACCTGTATATTTTATATTTATGAAGCAGAGTATTAACTGAAATATAATTTTAAAATATCTTGCATCACGATTTATTATTTACAACCATGTATAAAAAGTACGTACTAAAAAGATAAACCACTCTTTTCCGAATACATTTCTTTTTTATAAGAGAATGTTTAAATAATATTTATTTAAAGAACAATGTTTTATTAAAATTCCTAATTTAATTATTTATGATAGTTATATTAATTCTTAGTGTTCGATCATTATTTATCGTGCATTAGGAAGATCGATTTATGAATAAATCTGTTACGAAATATTATCTCACTCTTATTTCAATAAATATAAGAACATTTTATAGTAAAATTGTAAATAATTATATAATTTCTTTTAGTAAATACTATTTTAATTGATATGTTGAAAACAGACTCTAGATTGTTATTTAAAAGCAAAAGTTTATATTTGGAGCTAACATCGTTATTTATCCAATCTGACAAAATTACTACAGTACTGGAAAAAAATAATGTCAGACATCAAATTAGCAATATAATACTGTATGTTGAAACAAACAACATTTACATATTAAACCGGGAGTGCTAGAGAAATAATAGTTATAAAACACACTCATTTTTTGGCTTCTTATGAAGCTAGAATAATTTTTAAACCGGAAATAAGTAACTTGAAGATAGATAAGAAATAAGATAATAAGCTATAATAACTCAGTATAACATATTAAATGAGGTGTGACAGAAAATTGCAAGACAAATGAAAGGTATGATGCCATTGGTTATTATGGGTTATGGTCAGTTTAGTATCCTCCAATAAATCGGTAAGGAGGAGCCACGAACCTGGACTAGTTTGCTTTTCTTGTCAGTTAAAATTAGAATTTATTAAGTAGGCGGTTGCATCTTTCCTCTTCTCGTAAATTTTATTACTGTACAAGATTTTAATGTCCACAAAATTAAATAAAACCATTTCAGATATTCAACGTACCTCAAATAACAAGCTTTGTTCACGGACTGTTTATTTTGAAAAGATAATTTCAATCGGAATATTTTTTTTATGACAATACAAATATTCAACGCCACGACTAAATATTTTGCACGCATTTCAGACTGCATCACAGATATTATTTCTATAGAATCATGCCAAAATATATCAAACCAATAATATAATGGATCTGACACAAAATTCAATGTATGCTCAGAGTATTTATTTCGATCTTTTAAAATTTTTTGTTACAGAAAAGATGTCACAAGTTTTGAAGGTTTCCTAGTTTTCATCTAAAATACACACAAAATCTTTAAGTTAGAAATGCATACCGTAAGAAGATGCTATCAGTTGTTGGTGCAGTGATTTTTGTCAAATGCCTTTACATGCATTCCTTGATTACAGAAAATGTACAAGAAATTTGTTTCGTTTAAGAATATATACTTCAAACTAGTTAATTTGATTTTTTATTTACATTCATTTAATGGGAAAGGGCTTAATTTCTTAGTGAAAAGTACTCAAGAAAATTAAATATTGTATAGAGATTTTTCCGTTTTTCCAACCATATTTCTATACCGCATCGTAAGACTTGTTACTGGTGCCTTCTGCTTTACTAAGGTATAATAGTTGATGTTTGATAAAATCGATGTCTTGTTTTTAGAATGAACCATCGGACAACAAATTGCAGCCAGTTCAAATTGCATCGTAAGACTTGTTACTGGTGCCTTCTGCTTTACAAAGGTATAATAGTTGATGTTTGATAAAATCGATGTCTTGTTTTTAGAATGAACCATCGGACACAAATTGCAGCCAGTTCAAATTGCATCGGTAAGACTTGTTACTGGTGCCTTCTGCTTTACAAAGGTATAATAGTTGATGTTTGATAAAATCGATGTCTTGTTTTTAGAATGAACCATCGGACACAAATTGCAGCCAGTTCAAATTGCATCGTAAGACTTGTTACTGGTACCTTCTGCTTTACAAAGGTATAATAGTTGATGTTTGATATAAAATCGATGTCTTGTTTTTAGAAATGAACCATCGGACACAAATTGCAGCCAGTTCAAATTTGCATCGTAAGACTTGTTACTGGTGCCTTCTGCTTTACAAAGGTATAATAGTTGATGTTTGATAAAATCGATGTCTTGTTTTTAGAATGAACCATCGGACACAAATTGCAGCCAGTTCAAATTGCATCGTAAGACTTGTTACTGGTACCTTCTGCTTTACAAAGGTATAATAGTTGATGTTTGATAAAATCGATGTCTTGTTTTTAGAATGAACCATCGGACACAAATTGCAGCCAGTTCAAATTGCATCGTAAGACTTGTTACTGGTGCCTTCTGCTTTACAAAGGTATAATAGTTGATGTTTGATAAAATCGATGTCTTGTTTTTAGAATGAACCATCGGACACAAATTGCAGCCAGTTCAAATTGCATCGTAAGACTTGTTACTGGTACCTTCTGCTTTACAAAGGTATAATAGTTGATGTTTGATAAAAATCGATGTCTTGTTTTTAGAATGAACCATCGGACACAAATTGCAGCCAGTTCAAATTGCATCGTAAGACTTGTTACTGGTGCCTTCTGCTTTACAAAGGTATAATAGTTGATGTTTGATAAAATCGATGTCTTGTTTTTAGAATGAACCATCGGACACAAATTGCAGCCAGTTCAAATTGCATCGAGTAAGACTTTGTTACTGGTGCCTTCTGCTTTACAAAGGTATAATAGTTGATGTTTGATAAAAATCGATGTCTTGTTTTTAGAATGAACCATCGGACACAAATTGCAGCCAGTTCAAAATTGCATCGTATGTCGTAAGACTTTGTTACTGGTGCCTTCTGCTTTACAAAGGTATAATAGTTGATGTTTGATAAAATCGATGTCTTGTTTTTAGAATGAACCATCGGACACAAATTGCAGCCAGTTCAAATTGCATCGTAAGACTTGTTACTGGTGCCTTCTGCTTTACAAAGGTATAATAGTTGATGTTTGGATAAAATCGATGTCTTGTTTTAGAATGAACCATCGGACACAAATTGCAGCCAGTTCAAATTGCATCGTAAGACTTGTTACTGGTGCCTTCTGCTTTACAAAGGTATAATAGTTGATGTTTGATAAAATCGATGTCTTGTTTTTAGAATGAACCATCGGACACAAATTGCAGCCAGTTCAAATTGCATCGTAAGACTTGTTACTGGTGCCTTCTGCTTTACAAAGGTATAATAGTTGATGTTTGATAAAATCGATGTCTTGTTTTTAGAATGAACCATCGGACACAAATTGCAGCCAGTTCAAATTGCATCGTAAGACTTGTTACTGGTACCTTCTGCTTTACAAAGGTATAATAGTTTGATGTTTGATAAAATCGATGTCTTGTTTTTTTAGAATGAACCATCGGACACAAATTGCAGCCAGTTCAAATTGCATCGTAAGACTTGTTACTGGTGCCTTCTGCTTTACAAAGGTATAATAGTTGATGTTTGATAAAATCGATGTCTTGTTTTTTAGAATGAACCATCGGACACAAATTGCAGCCAGTTCAAAATTGCATCGAAAGACTTGTTACTGGTGCCTTCTGCTTTACAAAGGTATAATAGTTGATGTTTGATAAAATCGATGTCTTGTTTTTAGAATGAACCATCGGACACAAATTGCAGCCAGTTCAAATTGCATCGTAAGACTTGTTACTGGTACCTTCTGCTTTACAAAGGTATAATAGTTGATGTTTGATAAAATCGATGTCTTGTTTTTAGAATGAACCATCGGACACAAATTGCAGCCAGTTCAAATTGCATCGTAAGACTTGTTACTGGTGCCTTCTGCTTTTACAAAGGTATAATAGTTGATGTTTTGATATAATCGATGTCTTTTTTTTTAGAATGAACCATCGGACACAAATTGCAGCCAGTTCATAAATAAAAATTGAATTCTTTTGCTCATAAAAACCTTACATCCTTAATTTTTACGTCATTATAATAATATGTTTTTCACTTTGGTTGTTTTAGTATCTACACCTACTCCCCTGCCCATCTACCACATCCATTAAAGTTTCAAAATATAGTATTTGCATCTACAATCTATCGATCTTTGCCAATCGATTGCATTAAATGAGCTATATAGTTGAGGGCTACAACACGAAAGGTACGTATCTAATATTAACAAAAATTATTACTTCATTTTAAAACAAACACTCCAATAATTATTTACTTTTATTTCTGTCAGGCCTTTCGAGTTCAAGGAACACATCATCAGACCCACACATACAATGGCACATTCCTTGAACACGAATGACCTCACAAAAATAAAATTTAATAATTATTGGAGTGTTTGTTTTAAAATTAAGTATTATATTCCAATAAGAAGAAGCTGATGTAATGTAACAAAACACTTTTATATTTTTTATGATACATTAGCACTCTGATTCCTATAGAAAATATATATATTTTTATGTATTTCTTCTTATCCTTCTAAGGGGCGGCCTGTTTCTAACCTCAAGGGCCTTTTTCGCACTCCAGAAGCAATTCATGAGGCCAGCCACATTAAAATTACAGCAGTTCAACAAATCGCCAAAAACACCCTATCAGTTCCTTCTGGAAAATTAGCCACCCTTAACCAGACTACCACAGATGGATTAGCGCTCTTTTCTTATTGCAGAAGAATCAAAGAGCGGGTGTTCAGCAGTTTCTTCCCAGAAAATAAAGAGTATGTACTTCCCTAGATGTCCATGTTCTGTGACTAGACCCACAACCTGAGAAGACACCGATCTAATTAATAAGAGAAATCCGATCCCACTCTCAAGTAAGGCGTCTGCAGGACCAATCTATTCATCCGGATGCAATCTCCACCTTCTCTCATTTTCAGTGTGAATCCGCTTCGACACAGTCTGAAAGGGTTTACACCTATAAATTCTACAGAACTTTTAAGGCTACGTCATGCTGGGCGCTGAGCCCAAGCTGAGCATGGCATCAGCTCTTTCGTTCCCAGAGACCCTCTCATGATCAGAAACCTAACAGATTGTCACATTGATGATTCTGCCAAGAGAAGAGAAAACTTGATAACAATCCCAGACAACACATAACGCAGTCAATGTATATGTTAACTTTAACTCCAGTTCACCTTTCTCTTACTCGCATAACGTGAAATCTAATGCTGTCGCAGACTTCACTCCTGAAATCTGGAGTCATGTTCGTCTGAAGAGATAAAAAAATACTTGGCGATGAAGAACGAAGAAGCTTGATAAATCATGTTTTCGAGATCAGAGGCACCTAGACTACAGAACTTAGTACATTCTGGGTAAAGAAGTATTCTCATTTTCTCACCAGGTTCACAATTTGGTGCACTGCGATGTTAACTGACACAAACCAAAACCATGGTGGAGCAACCGAGTATGATCAGAAACCCAACAGATTGTCACATTGATGATTCTGCCAAGAGAAGAGACAATTTGATAACAATCCCAGACGACACGTAACGCAGCTATGATGGTGTGAAGCAATTCAACGCGAATGTTGAGTTTAGCTCCATTCCAGCTTTATCTTACGTGTAGCTCGTGAAATCTGATAAAATGCATCATCAGTGCAGATTTCAGATACTGCATGTAAGAAGAAGATGAACTGGAGCTATAATTCAATCAATTATCAATTGATTGACATTATCAATCCTAGACAAGTTTTGGAGGAACACAAAATAGTCCAAAGCCTTCAGTGCCACATG
Organism: Homalodisca vitripennis; assembly: GCF_021130785.1. Taxonomy (NCBI): domain Eukaryota; kingdom Metazoa; phylum Arthropoda; class Insecta; order Hemiptera; family Cicadellidae; genus Homalodisca; species Homalodisca vitripennis. The sequence goes on from NC_060207.1 coordinate 191,615,924, forward strand.
GCTATCTTTGAAAATTCTAATCGTCTTACTCCTAAGCCGCCGACAAAAATTATCACGAGAACATTCCATAATGTCTGCGACTTCTTCCTGAAAAAAACAACGCTTGTAAAAAATGCTTATTAGATTAAGATGTAAACTTCCAATTCTGAATTAATGTAAATTCTAAAACAAGGAAGTCCTAAAATTCCCTACAGTCTTATTACTCTTCTTGAAAGTTCGGAAGAGAATTTCTTGGATTAAAATGACCCTACAAGGATCAAACATTAAGATCTGTCTGCCTTTATGATTAACCTTTATGTTAATTTCCCAAAATAATTGGACGGCATTGAATTTAGGTAAAGTCTAAATGTAATTTCCCCATTCACATGAATGAAATGCATTTCATTAAGGGAATATTTGATGGGGTCTGGGTCATTTTGGGTCACTTTCAAGAAGAGCACGGTGATAGGAAGGTATTGTAGAGATGGTAAAATATTTTGACCTAGCCTGGTTGCCATGTCGGCAGCCAAATAATACGTCATCCTCATATATGAATTGCGTTTGCTGAGTGTTTGGTGAATGTGATTAGCTGAATGTGGAGGTAGTGAAATTTTGTAAAGCTCATTAAATTGTAATTTATGGCCAGCGACATTGTATTTCCTAATGCTACATCTCTTAGCACGAATGCAGCTCTTAGAGGTATCAAACCTCACACCTTGGCTGCTAATGAGATCACTATTCCGTGAGCCATATGAACTCGTCTATGGGGAATAAAAAGCCATTAGAGCTCCAAGGGCTGCACATAGTCTAAAAGTCTGAAAATCACATATTTTGCAGATTGAATGATGGTATTAATCCAAGACACCATTATTTTCCTTATCTGTATTTTTCTAAATAAATTTGTGAATTTCAACTTCCTAGCAAGATAAATTTTAAAATTTTAATAAATTTGTTTTAAAATTTTAATAAATTTGTTTTAAAATTTACTAAATTGTGACAAATAATTTAGACTACATCCTTTGTTTAAAGTTTGCTATTGATGATGGAAGGGTCGTGAAGGAAACAGGATTCTTCAGGACCTTTGTCATCTTACGTGGTTGGTCGGCGAATGCAGACCTATTGTAACCTGTATTATGCAGTTAAATTTGAATAACTAATGTTGTATTTTGCTTGTACGTAAGTGCATACGTGCACTTGTAAGTGCATGTTTTATAGTTAGCGAAGTGGAAACAAGATGGTGCTTGTTATTCCTGACTTATGCGTGGCACAACGCTCTGGTATGATTTGTTTATTTTAACCTAGGTTGAAGTTATGTGTTAGGTTAGTTATTCACCTGAATAAGACATCAGGTCGCAGATCTCAAAACGTAGAGTTACTGATTTTTTTGAATCACTGAACTATGGCAAATGTCCGGAAATCCTGATTTCTTTGATTACGTGTTTGATAATACTACCATAAGTAGTGTTCTCTTCTTTTTTCTGGAGTAGAAAAGAACTTTGCCAGTGAGTTTCTAAAACAACCAATGAATAACTATTTTTCTCGAAGCCCTCACCATCTATGTTGGGGTGTATCAAATTTCCCAAAATGTGTTATAGTGGATGAGGTGTGAAACGATACATGTGAAAGTGTTATGACAACACTAGTTGTACTAATAATGTCACACTCTCACCGTCAGTATTCTCAGAATGGCTGGAAGGTGATACATGAGTCTATTAAATCAAACCTATTTAGTATCAACACTATGTACACTAAATATGTGTTTGACGTACATGGTGTTGACAGTATTATTACCAAAACATAATTCTGACAATATGTTTAAATAAATGTACATTTTGAAAATCGTGCCGAAAATGTATTATTACTTCAAGATGGGATATAAATGTAGATGAATTAGACTAATAGAATGGAAAATTTGCAGTATTTCAAATGCTACTGTACAACTAGTGAGATACTGGTATTTGATCCAACATATTTAGATTGCCGCTATTCATGTCTACAGATTGACTGAGCAATTTCGTTTCATGTTACGAATAATGTGGTCCACGAGGTCATTGCTTACCAATCCCGCATGAATCTAAAACGATAAGTATGTCTGTACGTATATGTTTAGCCTAAGAGGAGATGGTGTTGCATGACAATCGATGCAGTGGAAGGTGACTGGAAAAAAAGAGGTGTTGGCATAGCTGATATACACCAATAATGCTTTAGGCTGAAGAAAGATGATAAAAATAAACAGTACTCTTCGAATCGTCATTTGGTACTTCGAAAGCGATGTTTGAATGTCCTTGTCATAGAATCGATTTTCATCATAATGCAGAAATCTTTAAAACTACCTATAAAATTGTATTTGGCATTTTTTATTTCGCAATCCTAGATCTTTACTATAGGAAAATACTGGAAAAATTCATAAATAAGAAGACACCTATACGCATAATACTCAATTTGTATTCAAGTATGGGATAGATTGTTGGACTATTTAACTCCTTCGAGCCCTTGCACCAAAGATAAATCCACATCTGAGAGATGTTCATCAGTCCGGTGGAGTCAAGAGTTGTTGATAAAAAATAGTCTTCAAAAATTTTATCACATAGCATACCACAGTTCCCAACTTTACAACTACAAAGCCTAAATATTTTCACATCTAAATGTCACCTTACTCTCGTCCTGAATGTTCTGCTTGAAATTGTTTAAACGTGAGTAAACTGACGTTCCATATCCCTTGTGAAAAGTCCATGAAGAAGTGCATATAAACATTTCATCATGCAATAAAATACGGTAAAAATATGAACTAGGAAAGGAAGAATAATATCAGCATAGTCACCTGCAATCCCTTTCGTCTCACCTGAAACCTACGTGTGTAAGATGGTAAGATGTGGACGAATTACTTGACATAACGCAGCTCTTGTTGCTCTAAATATCAATCTAATCCATATATTGAGCTTCATATGGATTAGATGTAAACCTTTTCTGGATCCAAATAATTAGCTTAGTAAAAATTTCCGAAATAAAAAGGAAACATACCCTACGAGATGACAGAAACACGTGCCAGGTGATGTGACAAAGATACCATAAAACTGACCTTCACCTGATCTACAGCCGATTTAAAAAATAACTGAAACTTTTTTTATTCGACATGTTACAGTTCAAACTTTTAACCCGGTCTCTTGACATTCCTATAGCCTACATGTATTAAAGTCTGCTTAATTGAAAATCCCATTGCAACTATAAACATACCAAGTTCCACCGTACTACTAAAATCTTCACTGCGACTGAATGATCTTGAGTAACCCTGTCTTATTATGCGTCATAAATCGTCTGTCGCAGTCAACGTGTTAATAACTGATATTCTAAGTACTGTTTATCGATATATCGATACTTGACCATCATCAGTCTATTATAATTCCATGTGTCGTTCTTCTGAAGTATAAAAAAACTGCTGTTGTGCTGAAGAGTCCTAAAACAATGACATCGCAGCCCCGTGTACATCATAACATTTGATGCAACCATAATGAGTTCAATTGCATCTCTGTATTACGTGGGCAGTTGCTTTATAGTAGCAATCTGAGCACTTCACGTTCAAATGCTGGCTTCCTCTTGTTGCTCAGTTCGAGTTGGGAAGCAATTCATTCGAATGTGATGATGCGAACAACAGAACTTCAAGGGAATCGGAGACCATCCATGGAAACCATGCTTCTAAATTGTTTTCCTCTCTCACGAGTAAGGAAGTTCCAGGCCAAAAAATTCGTTCTTTGGTTTAATCTAAACTGCCTGTCAATTGTATTGGATAAAGGCCCTAGACCTGTTCTTTGGCAGTCAAATCAATACAAAACTGGAGCTTTTAAAACCTAACTATTTCTTGCATTTTTATAACCAAACAAAATTACGGTCCTGTACTCCAGTTTTAAAGGAATATTTGTTATTCAATCAGACAGGATGTTTACGAACTCTCTGGAAATCTTTTAGAGGTTTTGTTATTCAGAACTATTCAAACAACAAATGTAATATAAAGGTAGGAATTGTTTTAATTTATGTAATACACGGTTAATGATTGCGTAAACATCTAAACTTAAAATTTAAAAAATTAAACTTAATTTTTTTATTTTATTCTGTTGGATTTAGAACAGACCACTTAATAGTCTGTGCTCTCATGTTCTCATAATTCAATAGATAAAATAAATAAATAAAAATGCCTTTTATTTTGCGAGTGCATTTTAACGATACATGATTGTTTTGGAAATCTATCTTGTCAAAATAAGATATAGCTCCAAAATAAAAATAAAAACGCACACATAATTGTACATAGATTACAAAAATACTTGAATGGGGTTGACATTTCAGTTTTTATATGAATAAGATAATTAACGTATAATGTACATATATAGAGTTGGTTGCAGCATGAGGTGTTTTCTGGGTATAAAGATACTGTTCATGTTCAACTCCTGCCCTGTAACTGAACGTTTTATCTTCACCGGGTAGGTCTTGCTCACTACTACTCCTCCTATTATTTAGATAATAAGATCCTCGCACAAGTAAGGACGGGCTTGAAAGGAAATCTGTCTCTCTTTTATTACAAAATTAAAAAGTTTTTTGAATAACTCTAAAAATATAAATTTTTAAGTACAGATTTAATAAGAAAACATTAATGATTAATGAATTTGTGAGGTGCCTATAAAACGCAGATACCGCTTGCATTGTGATAATTTTTATATTTATATATTTATTAGCTAACTCAAATGTGTTTATATGGTTTCCTATTTGATCACAACTATGTTTGTGTTAGCCTTTTATTATATAAGTAAATGTTCCGGTAAATAAATACTACGAAACAAATATCTATTGGACATTTGAAATGTGCAATTGTGAATTATACTATGAATCATAATGGAAAATAATAATCTCTGTATCTATAATCAGTTATATTTGCATACTTTCCTCGGTGGTTATTATTATGAATGTTCCTTTGTTTCTCTATTACTATTATAGTTTTATTAATTTTCAATTTAAGTACTTGTAACTTACCGAGTATCTTTTTTGACTTTTAATTCGTTGTTAAATATGATTTTCATTCTTTTTCCTACTTCTAAAGCATCCATGTTCCGCACAACTCACTGTGATAGACAGGAGATATTGAAATCCATTATCCCTTTACCAGAATAATGGAATGTACTTTTATATTTTTCAAAAAAAAGAACTATAATACGAACATTTTCCTGGTTCACAAAAAGCCCTTTATAAATTGCGTGCTGATCCAGCGAAGTTGGACGAAGCAGAATCGGATGATGGGAAGGGGAAGCGAAGAGAGCCCGGGTGTAAATGCAGATTGGTTCGCGGCCAACACATGTCCGTCATTATCAGCGGTAGATCCCATCGAAGATCCTTTCAAACATACAACTATGATACAGAATTACACTGAACCCTTTGTAAAAATGCTCAGAATATGTTTTGTATGGAATTGGCATACAATTCAAACAGGAGAATTCCATTTCGGTTCTAATAAAGCCACACTCGTTCTGTAGACAATGCGCTGGTCAGATAAAGGCCATTCAGCTCGTGATTATGATGATTCGGACTCTGCCACAGCTCCCTCCTTAATGCCACATTTATAATTAGTTCCACGGTAAATTCCAGCATTTACTCATTACGTGAGCCTGCTCGTTATTATTTAATGGCTGCCAGGCGGATTACTTCGTCCACATTCATTATGATAGTGGCCTTTCTTTCCTCTAATGTTTGTTGTACAAAAGTAGAAAAAGTTGTATATTACGATTACGATTAGTTACATATAATTATTTTAAAATTACTAGGGATATTAAATTCATTTACATTTCATTTATACATTTTCTGCATAGTAGCTCATAGTAAAATTATCATGTATAATACCTTTTGCTTGATTATGAATGTGTACATGAAACTATCATGCAGAGCTTTATGTAAATGTTCTGCATTATAATTTTATTTAAAATTAATTATAATTAGAAATAAGCTAGCCTGATTTAATAATGATTCATGCCATATTTAATTAAAAAGCCAAATGAAACTAACAAACGGATTAGTCTGCTGTAACAATTTGTTTAATGAATAAATGTTTTGAGATTGCAGCCATTTTAAAAAGTAGTTTTTATGTATAACTCCTAAAATTTTGTAGTTTGGCAGAATATTGTATTTTAATTTCAAAATAAAGAAGAAACTTAATGAATGCATTTTATTTTTTAGATTTTTTCAATTCTTATTTTTATGGATATTTTGGCACATTATCAAAAAATGAACCGAATGAATGAAATGTATTTTTAATAACACAGCTGATGGCCGATGTGAAGCATTCACTATCAGCATTTATAGGGGTATTCCTCTTGAAATTATGTCTCAGCATTACTAAGTTACGTGATGGTCATTGGAAGATACCCCATGTCAGAAACCATTTCGGAATTATTGTGTATGTGAGTTTCAAGGCAATGGAATAGAAATCCTAATTTTTTATGGCAAAATCTGTTATTATTAAGTAGGAATTCAGTTATGCAAAGAGTAATTATATATCTCAGAGTATCAATATTTCTCGTATTGGAGTGGATTAACTTTCTAGTTTATGGTGGGTGGGACAGAAATCTGAAGCCGTACAATATCGCTGTGTCTTACTGAGCGAATATGAAGTGATACAAATTTCTGTACAAAACTAAAAAAGAAAAAATGTTTGGAAGATTTTTTTATTTTGACTGACTAAATCGATTTAAAATTTATAAATTCATTCTAGACGAAAGTAAATGTTGTAGATGGAGTGACACTTGTATTATAGTGGTGTCTAGATGTAAGGTTTTAGCTGAGTGTTTGGAAAATTAACTAATTTTTCTTTTGACTCTGAAAACGTAAGTATTCCCAATAAGCAAAGTATTGTGTAATATAAATCACAAGTACACTACTTCCTGTTATTAAATTAGTCTTTACATAAACAAATTTTTGTTTGTCCCAAAGCGATTTTCTGTATTTTTTGATTGACTACGAGAAGGAAACCAATGAGCTAGGCCAGTATCATTATTGCTTTGAATGCTACAAACTATTTACGATGTCTCATTTAAAATCTTATCTGAGCAATTTTCACGGAAACACGTATGTTACTTTAAAAATCTCCAAAATAATCTCGAGTCTACGTGATGGGGCATATTTGTTTTATTCTGGAAAATATTCGACCTTAATACCTTAATTAACATTATTTTCTCGTGTATTTTCGTTTTCATGGTGATTCAAAATTGTCCCGCTTAGGATTTATTTATAATTTGGGGTACTTTGACATATAAAATGGTAAAACATCTAGGATCTTTTGTTATGCATAACCCAATCTACACTAATATATGAAAGTTTAGATCCATAGGATTATTCGTTCTATTATACCTCCTGGTCAATTAATCAGTCAATGAATCAGTAAGTCAAAAACCAAACTACACTGACTAACACAATGCACACAGTAAAATGTATCTGATAGTTTCATAGAGTGTTTGTTGTTCTGTGAAGTATGGACAATGACAGATTTTGCGACATCCATTAATGCTATGTATTATAACGTTATTGATTTGTTGATATAACGTAAATTTTAAAATACATTTACGTAGTTAGGATTATCTGACTTTAGCTATAAATCAAATATTGATAATGTATTGGCAAAATTAAAACTGCTAACAACAATTGTCGTTTAGGTTTTCGTATGAATCTTGTTAGGTTAATTCAAGTATTTATCGATTTTAAAAACCGTAATGTTTCTATTTGACATAATGTGTGTGTTGAACGTTTCGAAATATTACTCATTATAGTTTAAAAAAAACTGATATATAAAATTAGGATTTTCGTCAATAAAAAGAAAATTTCTACTCTGTTCTAAAACATTGTTCAACAACTATCATTAACTTTACATTGTTCCAGAAGTCTTTGACGGACTGAGCACAAAGGACGGACTCGGTGAATGTAATTTAGAGCAGAACTATTTGCAACGCGACAACTATAATTAACTAATGCCGTGCAGCTGGAAAATTACTTCCATCGTGTGGTAATTTATGGTAATACTTGTGTCGTAATAGCCGGAACGGTTGTTCGTTACCCTGTCACATTTCTTTACCGGTAATAAATGTTTTGTGGGTTTTGTCGGTCGGGTCGCCACACAAACAAATAGCATGGGGATACGTACACTCTAAACTTTATTTGTAACTGACAAGACGGAAGTGAATGTATTACATCACACGTGGGCTTCTCTCTACCTAAAAACAACTGTACACGTGGAGCATATATTTTAAAAATCTAAACGGTGGTCTTACTACATAATAGAGGTAGGACTGAAGTTCATCCAAATTTTTAAACACATACATTCTTGGAATTAATGGTTTATTCTTATTAGCTGCAAATTTGCCTGATCTTTCTTACAGTATAGTTTGTGTATTATAGGGAATTTTCTTTTTTATTAGCACTACATACATTCCTGAAACGAATAATGGTAATTTTAGAATTTCTCCGTCTCCGTAACAACTTCCGTATCTTTGAATTTCAATCAAGTAGACAGTGGACTTGATTTCGGAAAGTGAAGATATTTCTTAGCAACATAAAACTATCTATGTGTAACATAAAAGGATATGGTGATGTGTTTAGAAAATGTACTGCGAGTATTTGAGCACATCAAGAAATGCTTATGTATCTTCGAACGTTAACCTAACTGTCCAAAGAGCGGGGGAACAAAATAATCACTTATTAATCTTGGAAATAGCTTAAATATATTAAGAAAATATAGCAAACTAATCTATTCATAGTGTGTATCGTAGAGTTAAACTGTAAAATTTGGGCATTGACAAAAGGTCCTTGATCTAGAAAAGTTCTGTCAAATTTAGTCTGTCCTGTACAGCTGATCCGTTTTTAAATATCGATTTGAAAAGCATTCTTGCAGATTTTTGAGGAATGCGGTAAATTTATAACGGTAATTTACGTGTTAACCTAATATGGACCGCCATAATTCTGAAAATAAACCGATAAAAAAACCCTTTTTAATACAATTTTCAACACCCTGTAAAATTTAACGATCGATCGCCACTTCATAGGACTTCTATCAATCCTAGATTACACTATGCTATTTAAAAGGGGGGGGGGACATGGCAATTTTTACGGGAACGTACGTAACGCCATAGGGGTTTCATGAGGGAGGTCTCGTAAGTCATTGCGATCGTAAAGGCTTACTTCTAGAGTTTTTTAATCAAGGCATTTGATCCAGCCTCTTGTCCAAATTCGAAACCAGGTGGAGCGACCAAATTTCAGCACTTACCATGTGTTTTTAATTTGGACCACTTGAGCCAAATTCAGATTTTCCTAATCTAATCCATCCACTGAAAGGGATTTTCACGTAATTTCAAATTTTCCCAAATTTACGCGTTATTTTACTCGAAAGCTAATTAAACAACCAAACAATAACAATTACTATTTATTGGCCATTATTATATAGTAATTTATTCTATAACAGGTCTAAGTCACTCTTTGGTATCACATCAGTTCTAGCATAGTCTCTTAAATATTCTTTAGTCATTTTATTTCAATAATATTCTATTATGAAATGACTTAATAAATTATACGTATTTGCAGAACCTCAATAGTTCTCATAGTCTCTCTATTTTTCTTCCAATTAAATTTTTCATTTTCATTCTGAAAATCCTCTGGACTTTACTTTCGAGTTCCACGTTCAGTGAGATGGCTTCATCTTCCTGATGGTATGCTGGATAACCCTCCGAGGACTAACACCCTAAACGCTGTTCTCAAACGCTCCCGATTTAGTATATTTATTACATAGTAGGAATACGCCGTTTCGTAACAAGCTTAGATTAGGTTGCATACAAAATTTAAATTAGCTAATTTCATACTCGAGATGGACAGATAAACAGACAGACAACCATACAAAGAAAAAGTTTACACAAAATTGACGCATCATAGACTTCATTCTTGTAAAATTGAAGTTTCGTGCAAATGTTTAGGACACAAATGAAACCTTTTTTTAACATACACATACTGAAGCTATAGAAAAGTTGAAATGGTTGTTCAGCAACGTTTTTACACGATCGGAATTAGAAAAGTTAAGGATAATTCATCAAACTGTAGTTCGGAAACCACTTGAAATAATGAATAGTCTAACTCTAACTATACGAATTGGATGGCGCCTTCTTGGAAACACATTACACAGTGGTAAAATATTATACACTTGTATTTCATTACCATATGTTGGTGGTTTTTTTGTTGTTTTTTGGTTATTTTATATGTCAAGTATATCAACAAAATACTATAAAAACTCATTTTTATGACTAGAACCATGGTAATATTAATTACTACAAGTTATACTACTACGTAATACTATTCCCCATTATCTCTATAAATGAAATTGTTTACTAATCATTTCAAGCCTTCTTTATTGCATTACAATTGCAAGTAACTTCTTTAATTTTTAATGTGTTATTTAGTTTAAAATCTTTCGAATATCACGCAGTAAATACTTACTATCACATATAATATTTATTTAACTGTTGGTTAAAAAGGCCTTGACTACCTGAAAGATTTAGATCTCACATACATATATTACGATTTGTTATATATTATGTGGAAGACAACTATTATTGTTAAATTTCTTAATAAATGCAATATTGGTAGTTAAAAAATATCCCATTTAGTGAACTATTTGTGAAAAGTTTTATAACCAACGTCATGGGTTTCATTATACAACTTTTATTTACGAAGGTTAAAATATTAAAATAAAACTTATTGATTTAAAATGAATAAAATTTCATAATACAATTTTTTTAAATGAAATATTATACATTTATTTGACTTAAAACTAATAAATATTCTGTATTATTTAGAATAAAATTGAATTTTGCGTCTGTTCAAATCACGAATACTAGATGGTCTAAGAAGTATCAGAAAAATAATTAATACAAAGTTGTCATTATTTATATTATATTTTAAAATTACCCAAATTTCAACCTTACTAGACTGTTAGTTCGAAAGTTATCTTCATACAGGCAGAAAGACACAGACATAAATCCGTTATCGTCTCAAGCAGTGGGAAAAACTCTACTAAACGCTCAATCAACTAAACTTAGGATGGCAAATTTTCAGTATATGAATGCCTTTCAAGGGCAGAAACATAGATTTTACAATGTAAATACATTTACATTAAAATTTACTCCTATACATTCTTTACACAAGAGGGCAGGCACAAATACAGCTCACTTGTGTCTACAAAGCCATGCAAAGTTTTCAATTTTGGAGTCTATATATCTAAAAGACCATGCAAAAACTGGTTCAGTATTATTTATTTTCAGGTGGCAGACGATATTGCCTCTGTATAAAGGATACTATCCGACGAATATGCAGTTAGTTGTAAAAGTACATATAGGTATTTTATTTCATAAAGCAATACATTTTTGAGTTAATAGAAATGTTCGAACTACCACACATAAGAGACAGGTACTCGTTTATATAATTTTTAATCTGTAGTCACAGTCAAAACACATAAAAAAGACCCTTTAACAATCAACAGGTGACATTGTAGCCTAATAACTATAATATTGAAGCTTTGTATCGACAAAATAGTTCAACAAAGTAATTTTATCCCACGTGATGATACGTAACTGAAAAATGGCATATGATTAATCTCATAATGTATACTGTTTACTAATATGTTTATTCGATGTTTTCCTCGTTGCGAACATCGATACTTATGAGTTACGTATGACCATTTGAACGGAAATGACTTTTTGACAAATGAACAGATATTTATAATTTATGGATTTATTAAAGGAATATTATATATGTATATTACGAAATATTAAAGGATTTCTGTGAAATATTGTTTTTATTGTTTAAAGAAGCCTCTGTGAATTTATTTTCTGTATACTGTATACTGTATATATATATATATATATATATTATTATTATTATTAAATCCCACGACATATATAGAAGCCTTATAATCTTAGTTTTTTCATTTCAATAAGTGAAATAGTATATACTCGTATATACATGTGTGTGTGTGTGTGTGTGTGTGTGTGTGTGTGTGTGTGTGTGTGTGTGTGTGTGTGTGTGTGTGTGTGTGTGTGTGTGTGTGTGTGTGTGTGTGTGTGTGTGTGTGTGTGTGTGTGTGTGTGTGTGTGTGTGTGTGTGTGTGTGTGTGTGTGTGTGTGTGTGTGTGTGTGTGTGTGTGTGTGTGTGTGTGTGTGTGTGTGTGTGTGTGTGTGTGTGTGTGTGTGTGTGTGTGTGTGTGTGTGTGTGTGTGTGTGTGTGTGTGTAATATCAACTCGTTCTACACTCTCCGTGCGTGCAGACAAACAGAATCGGATTTCGTTCGCCAGAAATAGGCAGGCGGGCCTTCCATATACGTTTTGCCAATAACCTACAATTGAAAACCATGATCTTAAAACAAACTCGTTTCAATAAACAATGCAAGGAGTGGATGTATGGATCCTGTACGATGGTATTATTGGTCAGTCTTTAAAATCAATCATTGGCATACGTTGCCTTAAGTCAAAATTAGTTTATGTCGATCAAGTGTAATTTATGTAGAAGTATTAGAAGTGTTTTCATTTTCGTATTTCTTAAATTTATTTATTACACTTTCATCCGGGCAATATCAAATGTTAAACATTTATTGGTAAGTTAAGTTTTAAATAGATTGCCCTTAATTATTTTCTATGTGTGTTTTCGTCTTTCCAAATAATTCAGCAATTTTTAAATCTATTACGAACTAAATTTATCTGTATTTACATCGCGAATGTTGTTCAGGTTTAACGTATACATGGGAACTAATAAAAAAAAGTCATAACTGTGAATAAATCGGCAACAATCAGATTTAATTTCATTATATGTAACTATAAACAAGACTTTTATTAAGTTATTCCTCTATAGGATTTTTTATCAGAAACGTACATTTTAGAATACAATGGTACTGAACAACAGGATCTATGTGATCTATAGCAGCCTATAATGAAGCTAATGAACACACACCTGTTGTCTAGAACCACGCAGCTATTACTCTCTAAAAATCTTATATTTTTAAGGATCCGTCAAGCTATGAAAGCTTCCACATTCAGCCTTTTGAAAATGTAAGCTTTTCGTATAATTCGTGCTTGTGAAACCTTAGAGGTCTTCTAACGGGAGCTCTCTATTTATAACCATCTGGAATCTTTCAACATCTGTGAGTTCTTCATTTCTGAGACATTGGGAGCATCCGGTTCGTTGAAGTTTTCGGAAAGGTTAATGTAATTTTATCAGGAATCATTTGTTTAATTTTGATTTAAGAACAACGCTTTTTAATTACATTTTTTTCTACATTAGTGGTTAATAACTGAAATGTTTTTAGATCACAGTAAAACACAAAGGATTCTGATTTAAACTTTTTAGAGATGCCCTTGTCAAGACAAATTTTCAAAGATGAAGTGTAAAAATCTTAAAAATAGGTAATAGAAAGATTAATTTACTTCATGTCACAATGTAAAAATTTTATCTCTATTCTAGAATGACAAACACCGGAATTTAAAAAAATAAAAGCAATATTATATCCCCCAATCAAATATTAAGTGAGTTCATTTTCAGTGATTTGAGAAAAATAATACATCAATTTTCACTGTTTACCTTAAGTTAACACTCATCGCACTCAATATTTTACTTATACTTATTAACTTTTACTTATTAACTTAATTTTTTAAGAGTCTTTGCATTGTTAAAGCCAATTGAAATAAATTTACAGCAACATTAATGATGTAAAAGATCTCTTTACAAACCGTGACCTAAGTACTCCTTAATTAAAATTAAATTAAGAGCTATTTCTAGAAATTAGATCCTGTATAAAGTTTCTTTTGTTTAATATGGTTTGTAGTCTCAATAATATTTCATATTATATAGGTATAAAACGAGTATTGGATTTGTTTCATTCGATTTATTATTCATGTAACTCCTAGCAAGTTTTACTATTGTATAAAATTTGTATGCATATTAGGCACTGTTAAATAATTATTGTATTGTATTTATTTGATCTGAAATATACTATTACTAGTTTCACTTCGCTATTTAAATGTTAAATGTCACATTATTAAATTTACAATTTCATAAAACAACGGGTTTTTGTTCTTTAACTGTTATTTTTTTTATTTTTTTGACACATTGAATTCAAAACGTTCCACTGGACAGAATTTGGTGAATTGAACGCTTTTTGATATAGAAAAGAAATAAAGAAAGAAATTAAATTGAAATTAATAGAACTGAATTAATAAGCACTCAATGAAAAATTTAAAAAGTTTAGATTCAGCCATTTAATTTCAATTGAAACGCATTCGTGTACCTGAATATTTTACGACGTATTTAGAAAATTATATAATATATGCTTTCGAATTCTCAATGCAAATTTAATATTTAAAGTAATGTAAGCTTATTTGCATGATCTTAATGTACACTATTTTAATTTGTTTTCAAATATTAATTTCATTCACTTGTTCATTGTTCACTCTGGTAAGATTCCTAGACCTCATAGAATATGTAATGCTGGACTGTGCTACGATATCCAAGGTATAATGTTCTCGTAATGGATTTCGCATTATTCTAACCATTTTGACGTGAAGTTCTACGTTACTCTGCAGTAATTACATTACCAGTTACATGCACTTATCATTCTCATTGTCTCATCAGATGCAGAACTGAGTGTACTACGATGTTACTGACACAATCTCTAAGCACGATCAAACTCTATTGCTCCTTCACCTAGTTAGACTATTTATTGTAATGTAGGTGTCTATGAGTACAAAACTATGTAAGCAGTTCATTTTGTGCTTCTTCGTCACCGAATGTTTCTATATCATCTCAGACGATCATGACTCCAGACTCCAGGAGTCTGTGGCAGCGTCAGATTTCAGACGCTGCACTAAGAGGAAGGTGAACTGGATATGAAAATAATGTTCACATAAATGTAGTATCATAGAGGTTGGTGAATCTAGTTGTTAGTTTGTTACTGAATTGTTCAAAGTATTAATACCACATGGGGAATTCAATAAGTGCAAAATAAAATCCAGCAGAAAAGTTAGTTTTAACACACGTTAATTTAGTTTTGTTATTGGCTGAGCATAGCTTATCATTTGTGGGGCTGGAAAAATTTCGTTATCTTAACTAACATCATTATGAATTTACTGAGTTTGAAATGTACATAATAAAAATAAATAGTCATAAAAGTGTTAAACATGTTTCATTTCGTTAGTTTTTAAAACTTTTAGGAGTTTGCCATAATCTTGTACTTTATGTTAATATATCAAGAAGAGATCATAAACTTTTCTCAGTGGTACTGAATATTCCTAGCTATACTAGCACTGCTCCAGTGTGTGTGTTGGGTCTCATTGAAAAGCTTTTCAAAATTTAGTGTGCTTTATTGATAGGGGTTTGTAACTCTTATCCAAATCATTCGCTCCAGTAAATATTCCCGAGTACAAAAATACTTTTCTCAGGGAAATATGAAATACGATAATTCCTGTCTTCATTACGCATACTCTCTCACTGAAATATGAGCGGGAACATGTCGTCTCTAATCCTTTCCAGGACGGAGAGAACTCCCTAAATAGTCCTTATGCCTGTGATAATCATTGCCTGTAATTCCTATTTCCACATTGGCCTACTGTTTTGGTATTAGGCCTAGAAGACATTAACTATCCCCTAATCAAGGAGAAATTACATATAATATTGTGTAGCACCTTTTTTATATCCTATTTCCTTTTTATCTTAAATCATTTTTGATACACTAAAAAGTACCAGAGGAATTGAGAATACTTGTTAAATCGTTTTAACTGAATTTTCATTCTAAATTAAGCATATTGAATTTTATATTTATGAATTTATGAAATTTTATATTTTAACTAATAGGCTGTTTCATGTTGGCAGTTAAACACCAGAATTAATTATTTTTTTTATTTCTTTTTGACTTATCGTTATCTAATTACAACTTCATACAGTGAAACCATATACTTTTCTTATATTTATCTGTGCACAGGATATAATGAGAAATTATTTATTTGAAATTTTCTGTTTAACCTCATTCCTACCTATGTTATGATGCAAGTTCCTAAAAGGATTGGGCTGAATGTTTAGAGAAGACATTAACACGGGCCTTCACATTTCAAACCTACCTTCTACATAGACAAGATCGTGTTTGATGAGATGTTGCATATTGTCCCTCCATGGACTCTCATCCGTCTGGTCAATAACGCATGAAGGATACCTCCAATGCCTCCAAACAGCGGAGGGTCCAGGAGAGTGGCAGCCCCCTTGGCAAGACATGATTACTGGGCAATGTTTAGTAATTTTGGTGGTAGTTTGGTCATGTGAGCTTTTTGGACGATAACATAAACAAAATCTACCAAAGCTTAATTTGGCATTATCGTATCTGGTTTATCTTAATGCAGGGTTTCCATTAAAGAACTCCAAGATTTTGAGGTTAAATAATGTAAACAAACCAGAAACTTTGATGAATTTGATGTGTTATACACCATTGTAAAGGTAATATAACAAAATATTATAAACATTTATTAAATTTCAATGTGATCTCTAGTTTCACAGCACACACCGAAACGATATTTTAGCTCTTCCCATGTACTGGCCAGCATGTTTGTGGTAACGGTTGCCAAGCAAGTAAGTATCCGTTGATTCACAATTTTTAATCTTCTCTGCATATACTCGTACGAGGTTCTTTACATGTCCTCAGATGAAAAAGTCTAAAGAAGAAGTATCTGTACTCCTTGGAGGCCAAGATGTAGACCCATCCCTTCCAATCGACCTGTTGCCGAACCGAGTATTTAGTGTTTCCCTCACAAGCAAAATAAAGTAGGACGGTTCTCTATCTTGCTGAAAGTGGACTAGACCCTTCTCTACCTCAATCTCTTCCCACTGACGAACAACATACTTCTCCAGTATCACAATATATAGCACCATTGAAAGTGCTTTCAAGAAAAATTAAGATCACTATAACTCTGTCATGCATAAGGCTACACCAAAAGTTCACTATTAGGTGAGTTACGTTGATACTTAATGAGTTCATGAGGTGGATGTGAACCCCAAATTCTGCAGTTGTGTCGGTTCTCAGTACAATTTACTTAAAAGGTTACCTCCTTTACATTTAATAAAATACATGTTTTTTATAATAGATATTTTCCTCATTTTTGTCCAGAATAGCTAACTCTAATCTCTTGTTCTTTCCTGTTGATTTAATTTGGTGCAAAATTTACCAACTTGTACGCAGTTAAATGAAGCCTTTTTTAAATACAGTATGAATAGTTAAACTCGGAATTCCCAACTCGAGGCTGCTTCGTGCCAAGGATTTCATAGGACTTCGTAGGTTTGAAGTTCGGCTTCTATTCACATTTTCTTCTGATATACGAGGCCTACCAGGCGACTTTTGTTTGAACACACTTCCAGTTTCTTTAAATGCAGTTAGCCGCTGAATGGTTTCATCAGTAGTCACATCTCAACCATAATTGCGCGCATAGATCCTCTGAACTGTAACAACTGAACCAATTTTTAAAAGCCAAATAACACATTGCACCCTCTGATAAGGCGTCGCCACTTTATTGCACTAACTGAGTGAGTGTCTGCTACGATATTTTCAAAGTCAACATCCAGCAGTACTGCCAATTACTGTTTATGAAAACAAAAACCATAGGAAGAGCTATAATAACATTTGATGTGTGCCGTGCACTTTCGGGCATGTTGAAATTTACTGAGTTATAAAATATTATTAGTTGTATTACCTTTAAAATTACGTATAACACATTTAATTAAGTTTTTGAGTTGAATAAAATATCTAACCTCAAAGTCCCGGCGTTCTTTTGTGGAAGTCCTACATACATTATATAAGGTATGAGTACGTCACGCCACGTAACGCAAGACATGGACGATTATTTATATATTACATTTAATTATCGACAGACAATCATGGACAAAAGAAATTGACATAAAAATTGCACTCATAAAAAATCCATGTTTGGCTATGCATCATTATCGAACTCATCCTGGTATATGTGGAAATGAACTTTCACGCAAAATTTTAAGTCTATGGACGAACCCTTTCTCTAGATATCTTGCTACATCATACATTCAAAATGTTATTTATTAAGTTATGTTTCGTAACAATGATAAAATGTAAGTGTTGAGTTTAACTCCAGTTCTCTTTCCTCTTAAGAATTTGACGCTGTCACAGACTTTTGACTCTTTAAGTCAAAATTTATGTTCGTCTGAAGAGATCCAAAAACATTCGGCGACCTTTTTAGATAAAAATTATCCCTTTACGTCGTTTAGACATCAGATACGCCTTAAGTACAAAATATAGAGTAGTCTAGGTGAAGGGATATTCTGATTGGCTCATCAGGTGCACAATTGGGTGCACTACGATATTTCACACACGATTTCTAAGCACGGTGGAGCAACCGAGTTTCCACACATAACTTAGCTATGGTGCGAATGGTTGATTAAATATGAATGTCTAGTTCACCTTCCTCTTAGTATAGCATCTGGAATCTGACACTGATATATACTTGAATTCCTGGAATTCACAGACTTGACTCTTGGAATCTAAAGTCATGTTCAAGAGATTAAAAAAAAGTCGCGACGACGAAGTTCCAATGCAGCCTTGCGGAAAAAAGAGAAGCGACGAGTTATGCTGCTGGTGAAGATAAAATGTTCTCATTACAGTATTTACACTGAAGATGCAGGACTTGATAATTAGAATTGATTTAATTCCAATCATGATAATCAAATAGTGATTGTTGATACGGAGATTGTTGAATCAAATAGTCAATTTCGTTGTTGTGGATGTAAAAGAGAGACCTGTTAAAAAAAATTCTAAATGTGGGAATTGTTCCATCCTTGTGTATCGATGTATCCATAAACGTTTTAATAACCTGACGTGGTTAATTGTATTTAAGACGTTTTATACAAATTATAAATTATTCTTTCATAGTATTATTGCAATTACTTATTAATTATCCTATAGTTAGCTTTGGATTGGAATAAAATGTATTTATAATGTAATTTTGTTCAATTTTTAACTAAATGTTGTCACAATAATTGGCTGAACGTTAGCAAAGTCTTTTCTCAAGGGACTTGAACGATTTCATTTCATTCTGTCTGTCTGTCCACCTGCATATATCTCGAAATCAAACTGACCTATAGACTTGAAGTTTTTCATGTTGCTTCATTTATATATAACTAACTCTGGCGTTATATCATTCCATGGGGTTTGGCTGAGCATCATTGAAGCCTATCACCCGGTAGGTTGACACAAGCCGGTTACGCGACTCACAATGTGGCGTATTCTGACCTGGCTTATTTTTATATTATATGTAAAAGTGTAATATTAAAGGAGAATCCTGATCGCAACATTTTATTAGTACTTTTATGAGCCTTTAGCATTGGTTCAAATTGGGAGAGACAGTTTCGCCTCACCTCGACATTTGAGTTCTCATGGCTTTGTTCAACAATGCATATAATGTGTTAACTTCATATGTCAAACATAATAGAACATTAGGAATAATTTAACGCATTTTAAAGAAGAAAAATTGATTTATATTGCGTTTTTATTATATACTAGACCTGAAGAAAAAAAATATGGAAAGAAAAATCTGAAAATTTGGGGGTTTGGGCCATTTTTAGTTGCAAATTCTCTCAATAATATTATAAAATACCTAAATAATTGAGTTATATAACATATATATTTTAAAACTTTTTCATACTTTATTTTTTGTAGAAAAGTGTTTTACATACAGATTTAACAACAACTAGCTATAACCATGTGGGAATTGTAGTTCCATCCATGTGGGAATTGTACGATCCAACTTATTTAATATATTTCTCAGATCCCAGCTTTAGCTTAAATCATAAAACCACTAAAAATTATGCTATCATGGTTTTCTAGTAAACATTAAATCTATGAATTTTGATGAACATTAATACTGTGTTTTTATTGTGATGTTATAAGAGATTTTTCATTTGTGCATAAAAAGAAGGTGAGTTTGAAATCTTATTTTATATATAATTACCCGTTTAGTTAAAATTGTTACATTTATGCGTAAAATTTCCCTAAACTTATGACTCTTAATTTTAAATGTCTTTATTTGAATTATTTTACAAAAAATATTGATTAAAAAAATATTTGTTCTACAAACATTTATACAAATATCTCATATGAAACAAAAAAAAAAAAAACAATATACATATGATCATTACTTATTCATTTATTTATTAGTCCTCTTGGATTTATTATTGTATCCATTAGGAAACTACGTCTTATAGGAAAGTCTTAGAGGAAACTAACAATAAGACACCATTGGAAAAAATATTCAAACATTTTTATTTTTATTAAACTGCAGTTATATTTGAAAATAACAGAAATAATAAAGGACCTAAAACGTAACCACAAGTGACACGAACTAAGTAAAAGTATCTCCTTCCAAGGAAATAATTTATTTTTAAATTCTTTCAACTTATTAGGATGGAAATACTCGAATGTCTTCAATTCTGAACATTAACGTGATTTAATAAGTCATTAATAGATAAAGTAATTATATATTTTTATTTTAACCCCATTTCATTTTTCTACACTAAGCTTGAGCTCTCGTGAACTGCAATTAATAAAGGCCTCATCTGTGTTGTAAGAAGTTGTAAAATTTATGTATTTTTTATGAATCTAAAATATTATAGGTTTTTTTTTTTTTTTTTTTTTTTTTTTTTTTTTTTTTTTTTTTTAGGTTGAGTTTTAGAGAGGCCTCTTTGGTCCTTGCTAGACCTCTGTAAATAAAGACCATTTTAATTCATATATATATAGTTTTTTATTCGGGCCAATAAGCAAACCCAACTATGGCACCATAAGCGATTTTATACGGCCGGAAATAGACACTTTTAAATCAATTAGGCGTCTCAGACCTACGCGTGTACCTTTTTTCTTTGTCGGGACAAGACAAACACTACTGGAAATATACTGGACCAAAACTACTTGAAATGGGCTAGAAGTAAACGTTTTTTTTTCTAAGAGCGCCGTGGGTTCCGAGACCTATGTATTTGTATTTTTGATCGGGACAATAAGCCAGACTCCTCTGAGCGTAAGTGACCCTACAAGTGCAAAACACGATATAAGAGTCAAGTTAAACTCTGGTGCTCCTAAGCATGAACACTGAAATAATATGTACCTGTTGTGTCTACTTATGACAAAAAAAACGTCATAGAACTCTATCATATTACATCTTAATTACCTTTACTAAGTATTACAGAGACTTCGACTTTGAAAAGTTGCATGAGAAACCGCGGTTATAGCTAGTTGTTAAATCTATATGTAAAACACTTTTCTACAAAAAATAAAGTATGAAAACATAGTTTTAAAATATATATGTTATATAACTAAATTATTTCGGTATTTTATAAAATTATTAAGATAATTTGCAACTAAAAAATGTCCAAACCCCTAAATGTCCTACAGTAGTATATAATAAAAATACGATATACTCGTACATCAATTTTACTTATATCAAATGCGTTAAAAATATTCTTGATGTCCTATTCTTTTTTACATATGAAGTTAACACATTATACGCATTGTCGAACAAAGCCATGATCACTCAAATAGCGAGGTGAGACAAAATGATCTCTCCCAAGTTCAACTAATGCTAAAGACTCACGAGAATACATATGCAATGTTGCGAGCAGTAGTCTCCTTTAACATTAAATGTGTACGTAGAATATAGAAATAAATTAAGTCAGAATACGCCACATCGTGAGTCGTGTACCAGCTTATGATGGGTTTAGGGTGATGGGCTTCAATGACGCTCAGCCAAACCCCATGGAATGACATAAACCACCATCGAACGCGGTTTTGCTTACATATAAATGAAGCTTCATGCAAAACTTCAAGTCTGTAGGTCAGTTTTATTTTGAGATATGTGCGGGTAGACAGACAGACAGACAAAATTATATGAAATGTTTCCAGCCCTTTGTGTGATAGGCTTTGCCAACGTTCAGCCAATTATTGCTATAAAATTTTGTTTGAAATTCAACAAAAGTACATTATAAATACATTGTATTCCAATCCAAAGCTACGAGTAATTATAGAATAATAATAAGTAATTATTGCAATAATACTATGAAAGAATAATTTATAATTTTTATAAAATGTATAAATGTCTTAAATTCATTTAACTACGACAGGTTATTAAAACGTTTACGGATACATCGAAATATATAGTCTAAAGTGGTTCGCTATAAAAAAATATTACATCCTCTGTAAAACCCACATTTTGATTTTACTCTGCGTATTTTTGTTTGTTAAGGCGAACAAACCCGACAAAACGTATTCAGTCCGTCATTTTGTTTAATCTGCCCGGGCTGCATTCCTGTAATCCTTTGGGAACATTAAAAGAATTTACCCATTGCGATTAGTTGGTCTGGGAATGAATAGCTGCAGTACGTTACAAAGGCCGGTTTAAACATGCACAGTAAAAACCGAGTGAGCACTGCACAGTGGTGGCCAGCCTGCACTGTGACTGTTGCACTCTGTTTGCATGCAATTCATAACAGGGCCGTGCTGTGAGGTCGCCCTGATGTGCCCTTATTAATTACGCTGCCATCGCGGTATCCTCATTAGACTAAATCAGCCCTCTCTCTCACCTGCCGGCCCATTTACAAAGAGCTTTCACAAAATTCCTCTATTTATGGCAGCCCTCTAATCTCGTCCATTGATCAGATTAATATCTCGCCCTTAATTATTTCCAAATTTGGCTACTTTGTTTCATTAGCAAAGCCTTTCTCCTAATGAGACCTTCTGTTCTGTTTTTGCTAATTTTTCATTTGCAATCAGACCTATTCGGCTTTAAAAGAACCCTGGCTTTGGTCGAATGGGTAATGATGTAAAATATTCAATTTTAGAAACTTTAATTTTGTGAATTAAAATTTTATGTTTACCAAAAGTAATGAGAGAGAATATTTAAATTTTATAATATCTCCAACCACATTTAGTCACATTTGTGTATTTCCAACTTTTTTTGTTTGAAATAACTTAATAACTCTTGGCAACTCGTAGGTTTGTATGCTTTTAAAAGGGTTGCTAGGGTTACCAGTCCTATTGAGTCATACAAGCATAGTTTATTATTTTAACCCAAACTGAATTTTCCGACATAGTTGCAGCAGAGGGGACTGTTTATTTTTTAGGCTGTGTTTAATAAACAAAATGCAGATACATATTCGTTTTAAATTTAAGAAAACAACATTCACAGGCCTCTTCAACCAGAGTTCAAGTTTAAGAAACATTTTTAAGATTAGAAGTATAGAGAAATAGACTGTTCATAGATGATAAAATAGTATAGCATGTGTACTTAAGTTATAATTATCAGTGGCGTGTTCACGAAAGATTAACTTATATACATAGATATTTATTATAAGGTTTTATAAGCTACTTACATTTTTATTGATGAGGTTGAAGTATATTTTCATATACATACAATATTTTTTTAATAAAACTTCATAGTAAATTGGTTAAGTTCTTCATTTTGTTTAATTTCCATTAAAAAGGTAAAAAAACTGTTATTTTCAAGAAAGAGTAGTATTTTTGCAGGGTGTAAGGAAATGCCATGTTTAAATAATGAACCTATAAAGCAAATCAAAATTACGTTCAAGTTGCCTATAACTACTATTCTTTTAACAGTGCTTATTTATTGATGCGTTTTTAATGCAAAAAATAATGTAAATCTTTGCAACTTTTTCTAAAACAATTCAAGTATTTTCTAAATATATTGACTTATGACTTATAAGCTCTACTAGATAATATTCAAATTGCAGCTTAATTCGTAAATCAATTATTTTTCTGGTTTATTTAATGCAGCTATGTTCATGAAATATGGCAATTTTTCACCGTTATAAATTTACACATTCATATTCCGCGTTAAACAGCAATCAACATGAATTATAAATAGAATATTATTACATATTGTATTATGTTATGATACACTTTACGTACTCCCCTTCTTACATATGATATTACAAACTATTACAATATTTTACTTTATGTTATGATTTAATAATGGGTTATAAAAGGAAGTTATCAATTTATTATAAATCCACTGAAAGTTAGCGGTAGATTATCATAGTGATCTATGTGAAAATATATTAAGTTTGTAGTCATATTATTGAGATAGTAACAAGCTACGTATGTTTTATAAGTGTTTACCTAGTAGACAATATCATATGTTAAGGTAGTTCATGTACACTTTTCTTTGTTTCGACATAATAGCGACCTTCAAGGCTGTATTTTATGGTTAGTAGCATTTTATTTTTTTATGGGTTGAGCGTTAATGCAGCCTGTTACTTGGGGGACTCCAAAAACTGTATTTCTATATGTCTGTATGTCTGTTCGCACGATATCTAATAAAAAAATTATTTGGTTGGCTCGGTAATGGTGTATGTCACTCCATGGGATTTTATTGAGCGTAGGTGAGTAGTTTTAATTGGTCGTATAGGTAACCATTATGGTAACGGGAACATATCAGTATAAAGAAATTTGTTCATCTGAGATTTCAACCTGTGATATTTGTTCATACAGTAAAATAAAAAGACTTCAAAAAGTTATTCTAAAAGTTGGTGACAAAATTGGTCACAAAAACGTAGTCATGAGTTGTAGTACCTTCTCTAGCTCACAGCATTTTTTATTATTTTAAGCTCTTTGATATGAAACTTTGATATGAATGATCAAATTGATGGCAAGCAAGATATCTGGAGAAAAATGCGGCATTACTTACAAGGTTTCCACGATTTCTATTTTTTATACTGGAGGGAAGTACACATTTCTTTTCTGTGTGGTCTGTCTATCTGTCCGTAGAAAATCTCGAGAATATAATAAGCTAAAGATTTGAAATTTTACATACAGTGAACTCTTTTACTGAGCACGTTGTGCGGCGTATTCCTTCATTGTAAGTATTGAAAATAAGAGAGTTAAGGACTTAACCCTGGGGGTGACCATTATGTTAATTGTAAAGCCATTATGAAACATAAAACTACACCAAACATTCAATCAGCTTATAAGATTTATAAGGAGAGAATGACAGACTAGGCAGTAAAGGATCACTATATAAGCTTTTTATGAAAGTTTCATAAGCTGTAGAGACCATTCTGTTGCGTGCGCAAGATTCTTCTAGTACGCAAAGAAAATTGCCAGCGCACCCACATACTACCATGTTCAGGAGGAACAAAATCATTAAAGTTAGAAGAAATGCGATGTTAGGGAAATGGGCCTTTCTAGCGGCTTATGATATAATCATAAATTTTCTATTCGGTAGCCATTATCAGCTAGTTTATCGGTAAAAAACCGGTTTCTACGATCTCGAGGCTCCACCCAACTGACCTTTCCCTTTAAACAAAAATTGACGAGTTAGGAAAAATTTTGTAAAACTGTGATTTAATTAATGCGTTGTATTTCGTAACGTAATTCTATTCTTCGGCTGTAAAATAGTGTTCTTGAGAAAAGCGAATTAAAATAATAATTCTATTTATAATATTTACTAATATATTTCTATACATTCACATCTAGTAAAAAAATAACAATACTCAATTCTTCAATGTTGTAGCATTCCACAAAGATCGAATTAAGTTTTACAATTGTAATAATTTAAACAGAAGAAATTCTTATTTAAATACATGTTTGTGTTTTTGGTGTGGAAATAGTGTACTAAACTTTATTGCATAAAGGTTTTTTAAGTTTAGGCACCTCAGAAGAGTTAACCTTTAAATTAATAACGTTTTTATTTTTTTCACCTAATGAAATCTCAGAATCCAACTAAGCAAATGGCGAGAAATATTATGTACATTATAATGTTTTGTCATAGATGCTCCTCTTCTCATTCTTCCAAGGGGCTGTTTTTGAACACTTGTTTCTTAAAATACCCTAGAGTTGTGAAATAATGTCTTGTAATTTACTGTATCAGCAAAACTAAAAACACCACTGCCAAGTCTTCTTGAGAAAACTTCTTTTAAAAAGTCACAAAGATGGCAGAAAAGTCCTTAGCTAGCACAAAACTAGCCGAAATCCAAGTGTTTAGCTGTTTCGTCTTGTTCATTACGTAGCCTATAGAATAAATTACCCCTACAGAAACACACAATGTAAAGATGTTCCTCAGGTATCCCTTCCTAGTTTTTAAGCCCACTACCCGAGAAAATGAATATCTGCTCGTCGAGAGAAACTTAGATGCCACCTTATAGGAAGAGGAGTGTAGAACAATCATGACAACACTATCCATCTTCTATGTGTTCAGTTTGTGCTCAGTTCGTGGTTCTTTTAAAAGTAATACTTCTTGGGTTCAGCAGAACGGTTGAGGTACTGAAAGAAATTACCTGATAACTATTATAAACAGGGTTTGAGCTGGAAAAAAGACCAGAGAGAAGTACAAAAACCGTGTTTTTCTATCAGCGAATATTTTTCTCTCCTTGCCTGTATACTAAAGATAAAGATTGCCACCTTTACTTTACATAATAGCAGTGAGCTCTTCTTAGAAAATACCTACAAGAAAAGCTTCCTTCATGGCTTCACCCCATAATTTCATCATCTAATCAAATTTGTCTAATAGCCGTTATTAAATTTTGTTTTGTAGCCAAAATACCAAAATCGTTCAAGGATTCCTGTGAAACGGTTTGATTTCCTTTGACTAAATCTTCTAGTGAGAGACTATGTTGAATGATCTGCCAAAATAACATTTCGGGTCCAGCAAACAAGACATCGTTACCTTGAATCACTTATATTTCAGTATTAACAGAGGTCGATTATTGTCATTCCTGTAATTACGATACTCGTCCTTCTAGCAGTAACCCGGGTTATGATATCCAAGGAGTACATTGGGAAAACTCTTATGATAGCCAGATAGACGAATTATTTTCCTGATCTATTTGGCCACCAGACCACAGCTCCGAATGTTAAAACATAATTGACCACATATACAAATAGCCAATAACAAGTTTTTCGGAGACATGTCTGCACTGTACCAAGGATCAACTGACCTTGGAAACAAAATAGAAACCTATCTAGACTTTGAGGAAATGCACAGTGGTTCATCGCATTTAAAAATTGTAATTACCACTACACATTATTTTGGTGGTACATTGTGGTTTTCGTGTGGGTACGTGAGAGCTTGGTTTAGTTGAAAATGTGTTATTATAAATGAAATATTATTCGTAGTCTAAAAAAAAAAAAACTTTTCGCTCAGAATTCATGAATTTATAAGGCAATGAACAAGGAAACCACTGTTTAAAAGCCAAGTTTGTTAAATTTTTCATTAAATAAAACATTAACTATTTTCTAAATTTTTTCGATTATAACAGAAGCAAGGATGTTCATTTAAAGAAGTTCTAGCCATTTAGAATAAATTAAAATGCCAAACCTATTTGGATAACGCTATAAGTATTTGTGGAAACAAATGACTTTTTGGAATTTGTTCGTAATTATATTATTCTAATTCTTTACACTTCGTAGGAGGACTAAACAAAGATTATTAGTAGGATATTTTTAACATGTATATAAATCTTTGTTATGGAATATTTTAGTGAGGAGGAGGGAAATATTTAATATACCCTGAACCATTATATCCAAAGAGAGCAAACGCCAAGTTTTTGGATTTTGAGATCTCTCAATTTTATTAAAATGTTATTGTTTTTGTGTTGAACTTTAAAATTAAAAATTATGGTATAAATTTCACAACACTTTAATAGGGTGTTCTAATTCCTTTTTCGTTTTTGAACTGTCATGTGCTGACATAGTATTTCGTTTTGAATTTGGTAGTCAAACATTAAGTCAAATTAGAATATATATAATATATCGGTCTCCAATTAATCCATGCTTTGTATACTGTATAAATTAAGTGTTCAAATTCTCAAATTAACGGCTTAAGGTAGAAAAAATTAATTAATCAACAGGAAATGGAACAGACTTGCCGAGTCACTCGAATGGACTGTCTTCCGAATCGGAAATTAGAGCGTCGTCGTCAGCTTCCATCTGCGTATATTCCCCCGTGTACCATGCATCAGGGAGTCTAGCGCTCGATACATTCTGCTCTGTGCTGATTGGAGGACATTTTCAACAAATCTAGGCAATTCAAGATTTTTCTTTCTCTTCGCACAGTTTAAAAAAAGTAAAAATAGATTCTACTAGTAACACGGTTTGTAATAAGTTGGTCAATATGTCTAAACTACGTTATTTGCATAACTAAGACTACCCTTCTATACTGTTTTGTTCATAAAGTATATTTGAATTAGTTTTATGCCGCAATATTTTATAAGCCTAGACTATTAGATTTTGGAAAGCATTATTTTGTCTTTAAAATAATACATATTATTTTTAGAAGATAGTTCGATTGCAATGGGGGAAGATGGATCAGAGAATAATCCTTTTTTTAAAGTATGATATCGAAAAAAGTAAAACGATCTAGATGATAATGTTACGTTATGTTTTAAGGAAGTTTTTTAGTCTCATGATCCTAGTATGTCAGAGATTTTTGGAACCCTCTGCATTCATATAAGTATACACATATACACATTTCTCGTACAACGAGGACTTAGACTTCAGTCGTCTATGAAGTGGGTGGTTTGGAATTATTTTGGTGGATTTTATTTTACAGCATTTCCAAAATTGGGTGACTAACGCAAAATTTTTACAAGATCTTCAATTGTGTACCACTTTAATAAAATCACACAAATATCTCGTTCTCTATCTGAAATGTATTTTCATAACAGTTGTTAAGAATTTTTTTATATAGTTAATGAAACTGCTAATTCCTTAAATTAAACAACATATGAGTAAAAGATTAAAACACCAAAACCAATATTTCCGATTTATATTTGGGATATAATATTGAGACAATCTGATCGATCAGTTTTCCAAGCAAATATAAGGTAAATTCTTGTAATTTTATATTGAGTTGGAAATATATTTTCCTGAAATTGTTTATAATATCTCTTTAGTACACTGAAAACGTCTTAAAATTAAATATTCAAAATTACTTTTGTTTTTTTTTTAGAAGAATAATTATATTCTAGCAGAACCAACTTTAGTTATGTTGTTGAAGTTATTTAAGGAATGTAGGGATTGTTTAAAAATGTTTATCGATGTTAAAGATATATGGACTTGAATTAACAGAAACAGAAAAGGAAATAATGTTATGAAAGCACCGATTCTCTATATTATGATAACATTTTTGATAAATCCAAATACATCAAGCTGTTCTACGTAAGAATTGATTCCTAGCAGTACAAACAGCTTTGGTAGGAATGTAACCTCATTCACTGAAAATTGATAACAACCTCCTTGGAAATTGTAATTGTGTTTCCCTTAATTATATCACAGAACATTTGCCTTAAAATCACAAAAATCAGTCCATTTAGACAGTCACATTGAAGGCCATGAACTGACTGTTCTTGTTTGTGTCATTCTGTGCCTAAAGAATAATTATATTACAAGCACATCAATATACCAGTTTGAACTAGTTGTATACCTAGATGAGTGTTGGAAATGTAGTCCATGTCAGGTTGAGATTACAGATAAGGAAAAGGCTCCAAATTTCTGGTGTGTCGATAAGATGAGGGGTACAGAGATGAAAGTTCCTTCCAAAGACAATAATTCATATTAGATATGATTAACAATTCACAATTAATTTTGCTCGATGGTGGCTGTGTTTTAATCTCCGGGTTTTAAGCCCTTGTATAAATAGATATAGAGATATTGATTACTCCCAACAGTGAATGTCAAGGGCGATTTTTCCTTCCACATTAAAGGATAACTTTAATCGATCAACTGCCATTACTGACTGTAGAATATGGATAAAGTCTATCCATACTAAGGTGTTTAGTGAGAGCTCTATAGACGATCATGAGCTTGTGACCGTCTCGATGGCTGACGCACGAGTCAAATGGATGGAATAGGAACCTAATTTCCATAACCGAATTCCAGAATACTTGGAGATGTTTTGCCATCTATTTTATCCTTGATAGCACCCTCATAGAGTATATAAGGTGGTTGCATTGCTTCTTCAAACACAAAGGATAAATTATGGACCGACGGTTTTCCAAGACATTTTTTACTGCATTCAGGATTCATCATAAATACGAGTACATCATCTCGCTTGAGTATACAGTAGTTAGTTGATTATCATATACTGAAATATCAAGCTTTTGGAACTAGAGTGATTAAATGGATTACAAATTTACCGAAAGAGACTTCCCGATTCATATTATTGACCTTTTAAATGTATAAGAACACACAGATCTGAATGCATTATAATAGAGCAATGATGGAGATCTCGCACTTATCAGGCTCGTAAGATGACGTTATAAGATACAGCATTCTTCCATTAACTTTAGGAATAGAAAATTGAAGATCTGGTGGATTTCAAAAGCACTTGGACCAAGTCCAAGAATTGCGAGAAGATATGGTTTTAGATATAGGATTTCTGTTTTCCATAACTGATTTAAAGGTGTCTGGGGATATTTTCAATTCTTATTAGAAAGCTTATGATATAGCAATGTAAGGGTTTAGTAAGACGGGATGGAGCGATAAGATTTTGCTGTAATACACATTTTTTGCAATAACTATTGCAGAATTGTCGGAATACACCTTGTCATAAAAATAAATGTTCCTAACGATATCGTTATTGACTGAGGCTTAGAGTTTATTTTACTAAATGCAGTGGTAGGTTTGTTAAATTAATTTTTGGTTACTCAGGATAACTGTATCGCTAAGTTTTGTCATTTGGTTCAGCGATAATTGTGTAATTCCAATATTGCATATTTCTCAAGACTTTTTGCTTCACTAAATGTATGATGGCTTCACATGTTTATAGGATACAAAGCTTGGTTCTAAATGTGAAAGCTACCATCCTCGGATTTTGAACTTGTTTTCCTTTCTGAGTGAATTTAAAATGTAGTTCTCGAGGTTTCCGTAATCTTGAAAATCTATTTACAAAGTGCTAGTTTAAAATGAAGTGGGCATATGCAATTTACAGTTCGGCGCACGATTTTGGCCTTGAAGAGTTCAAATGTCTTTCAAAATCTTGGGTAAATACACTTCTCCGGAATGTCAATTCAGACTCATGTTTTTCCTATGATTTAATCAGTCATCGCCGTACTTGTTTGCGCGTTCAGATGTCTGGTTCCACTCCATGTCTCGAACACTGTTGAATATTTAAGAATAGAATTATTGATAGTACACTACGTGGCATGTTGGTTTATGCAACGCAGGCGTTTATCTAATGCTGGGGCTAAACCGTGTCACATGATTATTTCTTCATGACTTATAAGGTACACCGTGCTCTCTAAAATACCGGATGTCCCAAAACTCAGTTTACTGTGGAATGTTGCATACGGAAAGTACTGAGAAGTTACTATCTTATGAGTAAACCTTTGCTGACTTAGACAATAATCCATTGTATGAAAATACAAAATATATTTAAAAACGAAACGGTCCTCCACTGTACTAAAGTTTCATGGTAAGAGAATTTTTCAGTAACGTTTTCGACCAGTGGGTCGAAAAAATGGTACAAACTGGCCTCCAGTATCTTTTCATCTAACATCTTTGGACTTTTCAGATTAAAAAGTAGCAAACAATAACGTTTAACTCTAAATTTCTCAGATTTACACCTATTTAAAACAGCTTAGTTGTTTAAAAGTTAGTTAAATGAGTGAAACATTGTAAATTCGTGATATTGTCATTTAAAGTAATTATCCTGTCTTGCAAACCACGTAATTCACGGGTAGAATCTGACCGTTGCAAGAGCAGAATTCTGCATGATATTTAGTTGCGAGTTTCTATATCCTTGAGGACATTAATTTTCCAAGATTTATTAGACAGTAACTATGTCTTACTGGCTGGTAAGGAAGGCTATCACTCGTGGGGATAGAAAATGTAATTTAAGTTTTTTGACTGTCCGTCCACACGATATCTCGAAAACGAACCGAGCAAAAGACAATATTATTCGTGAAACTTCATTTCTATAAGAGGAACACAGAGTTTAATGAATTTGCACACCACTCCATTGGATTTAGCTGAACTTTATCACACAGATGACGTTGATAATGATCAACCCTAATGGCATCAAGAAAAACGTCATTAACAGTTATCACTAAGAAATCTGGCAGATTTTCTTCTATCTCCGGAGGATGTAAAATTGTTTTCTCTCTCTGATTACCTGTCTGCCTGTCATTCCGCAGGACATCTAGAGAATTAAATGAGCAAAAGACTCGAGCGAAGCCAGTTACGCTACTCGAGGTGTGGCGTATTTCTACCTTGGCTTAATTACGTGAAATAAGATAAAAACAACTCATATTAAAATCTGTATTTATCACAAATCGCTTCTTACTATAACAGGTGATATCGTCAACTATTGTTAACATTAACTAATTATACAAGTAGTATTGGTAGATATAATATAATTTAATTTAAACGCTAGAATAAAATTAACTATAGGAGTAGTTAATCATTATTAGTTAATTATTATTATCATTCTAGTAATTTATGTTAAAATAATTTAAAGGTAATTTTTATACACTAAGATATTAATAATGATTAAATATACAATATATAACAGTAATAGAGCACAATAGTATTAAATAACACATATCAGATTCAGATAAACTTAAATTACGTTAAAGGCTATGGTTTTTGATAATGTGATAATGACATAATGGGCTCTCTTTAAGATGTTTTAAGGTCTTCTCACGTGAGCTCCCCAAGTGACACTGCCTCTCGGAGTGATGTTGAACTGTGGCTGGAGGTAGGAAACATCTGCCCTAGCACTCCTTTGATAGTTGGAATGATACTTTATTGCGAATTTCTATTTTATATTTAGTAGTAAGCTAATATTGCTACACCGCTATTTCGTTTTTGTAATCACTGATCCAAGATGACGAACTCGTAGTTGCACAATATTTGCATTCATAATAAAGATTGCGGTATCATCAGCGTATGAAATAAGATTACAATATGATAGATATTTGGGAAGGTCATTTACATAAATTAGAAATAAAAGTGGCCCCAATACAAACCCTTGTGGAACTCCGTGTTGAATACATTGAGAAAATTTGAAGTGGGTTGATCTCTGATGGTGAATCTTTGCTTGTGATTTTCTAGATTAAAGGAGATCCATTCTTTTACTGTACACATGTACCCTGCATACCATAAAAAGATAGCGTGTTTATAAGAAGAGAGTGGTTTACAAAATCTAAAGCCTTAGAAAAGTCACAGAACACTCAGACTGCACCCATGTGACCATCCACAGCAACGAAGAGACCTCGCTATTCGGAATGTATGTTTTTATTTTTTCCGGATAGATTTTTAATGAAGGAGAATGTTTAATTTCGAAGACATTAATGTTACAAATTTAGGAACAGCTTTTTAAACCTTTTCTAGAATGCAGGAGTAATGGCTTTTAATAGCTTTGTACGGACTTCAAATCTTCTTTTTTGAGAGTTGGAGTAATTGAAGAATTTTCTTTCATTGAGAAAAAACTCCAGTTTGAAGGAACACATATACTGAGGAGGTTAGGGGTGGAGTAATAATTGAGGCGTATTTGTTTGAAAAAAAAAAGAATACCATCTCAGCCATCTGCCCGAGAAGAATGTTTCTTGTATAATGTTAACTTCATCATCTACAAGAATGAGTTCAAGGTTTTAAATGATATATATTGGTTTTCTATCTCCTTGAATACGTTCAACTTTTTAGGGGGTTTGTGCATACATTTGATTTGTTGCAATCATTGCCGAAATACCTGTCAAATCGATATGAAACTGCGAAAGGGTTAGTTATAGACAGTCCTGAGTCTTTCAGAGTAATGGCCGGTTTGCTTAACTCTTTTTTTTTTAGCTCACTCTTGATTATATCCCATGTTGTTTATTACATGATTTCCGTAATAAACCTTTGTTATGCAATTGCTTTATCGCATTGACACACTTATTAAAAATCTTTCCTGTACTCCTGCACATACGCAAAGAAATCCGGGTCATTTTAAAGGTCCTTTTTTTTGCTGGTGAATCTCTCGTTTTTGTACACTCAATATTTCAATCCCACAAGTGACCCAGCCCTTCCCAGCAGGCCCAAATTTATCCTTTTAACCAAAGAAACGCCAAATAAAAAAACAATTTTTTAAAATTCTAATAAAGTCACAGTTGCGTTATTTTTATTCTCAAATACTGAATTCCATTATTCGTTTCGTAAATTACACATAAAAATACTTATGCTATTTCTAAAGAAGTTTCTCTTTTTTGAGGCAGAATGAAAGTTTTTTGCTCTTAAATTCTTAATAGGAATAGTACCTATAGCCATAAACTGCGCTAGGTGATCTGAAAGACCACATTTTAAGACAACTGTTTTATAACGGGAATTATCTATATTGGATATTATATTATCTATGCAAGTACGAGAATGTTTACTTATGCATGTCTGTTAAAAAAATGTGTGGGTGTAAATTTTATGACTTTAATATATCTATGAACTGTGTTTTGCCACTTTTACTCTCTAATACATCAATATTAAAATCTCCATAGATTAGAATTGTGCTCAAACGATATTTTAATGTTATATGTTTTAATACTTCATCCAGCTTTTCAATGAAACAATCTAAATGCCTCTTAATTTGATTAGGTGACCTGTATGCACCTAAAAATATTAATATTTGGGCAGTTCTACTTTCACAGCACAACTTACGAAAACTGAGGGCACATCGAAACTGGAGAAACTTGTGTGTTTTATTTCAGAAAATTCTCACTAATACGCAGAATCCTCCCCGTAAGCGGTTAGGTCTCAGTTGGTATGAAGCCAAATTGTAATTTTTAATCTTATGTAATAAAAAGAGTTGTGTTCTTTTAACCACTGCACAGTAAAGATTCATATAGAAGCTGCCAGTATCTATCAGATCTTCCAGAACTGTGGGAGGTCACGTGATCCTATCTCACCTTTCACTTGAAATCGGTCATTACTTTGCTTGAATACGTTTAGTACTTGGAATACCTGTGATCTTTCCACCACTCCATGTTTCTCATGTTTCTATTCCTTACTTGTATGTTTAGTTTATTGAGTTTAATGGTAAAAGTAAAAAATAAAACAAATTTTAAATTAGGATGGACCATTTTACTTCTTTATAAATGGTTTGAAATATTCAGTAACTAACATTGTTCAAATGTTATTTGGCTGCTTATTTTGTTGTGAACTATCTTTTTCATTAATGCAAAAAGCTGTCAGCAGAGCAAAAAAGTCTGCAAGTTACATATACATGGCATAAGTACAAATAAACTGTAGAAAAATGATCAGAATCAGAATTGATCAGAATTTCAAGCCTTTTAAGACAGCGTTTTGATAGTAGAATTAATAGTTCAATTGCGCAATTATCTCTATGTATCCGCGAGGTTGTAACCTGCATGGGATCGAAAAACGTTTATGTTGAAATATCAAAATAAAATGGTGTCAGAAACACCGTTTATTTTCATAAGAAAACCAATTATGCTAAACATGTTATAATAGTATAAACTCAAAAATATATATTATAACGTCGTTTACCTTAATACCATGACATTTTTCTATAGTGTGTCCTAAAATACGTGATATATTCTAACTGAAATAAAATTGACTTTTTTGCATGCATTCTATTTATATATTGAATAAATGAACAATATATTAGTCAGTCACTTAAGGGAGCCATTAAGTGGTTGGTAAAGGACCTAATTACAGAATAATCTTGCTTACATAAATCTTAATTACTTCATTTAAACTTGCATATGTTCCGTTTTAATTACCAAAATATATTTAAGAACTCTCCATAGTTGGTTATCTCTCCATATTTGAGGAAAGGTCGAACTGGGACGATTCCACCGGTAGGCTACAACAAGTACACAATTATTTCAGAGAGCCCGGGCGTGTCGATCTGGTCTGTTCTAGGCATAATAATACATATACGACATGTACAACACACCACCTAATACAATGTTGAAACTCGATCCTGTACTAGATTTCACCTGAATGCATACTGCCTTATTAATCCATCAGTAGAACATTTCCATGTTGAATGGTCGCATTGTTGTCAGGTGCCCGCTTTGTTACCAGTTTTCCCGCCATTTTTGCCACCAGCGCAGCGGATCGTTGAGTGGTAGTGCAGGTAGTGCAGTGTGTGGACCGTGTGTCCTCGCACCTGCAGCTCCACACAGACAGAGTACGCCGCCGTTTTAATTGCTAGTGGCTCCGCGAACATGACACTGAAATTGTATCCAGGTTCATTACTTGGACCTATCAATCAGTAGCGTTCATCAAAATGTGATAAAATATACGTTCCAATAATTTATGCCACCGATTGAAAGTCAACAACCGCCGACCTTAATTGAACTCTTCAGCGCCGGTAAAAAGTTAAAAAATGGATTCCGGATCCCACTATTGTAATTGCTGCAATATTAGCGGAATGAGAGTTCCAAATAATATTTTTGCGAATTGTGGCTGATCGCGGACCCTCTACGTGCAAAAAACGAGGTGTGAATCAGTTCATTTAGCGCTGAATTCGGCCGCGTCACGGCATTGATAAAGTAACAATATTCAAATACCGGGATGTTGACACAAAATGGCTGCTATATTTCGCGATTTTCATGAATGAAATTAAATATTCCAATCTGAATACAAATAAACATATAAATTGAGCATAATTTCTATGTATGTACTTACAGCGTCATTTCTTCTTCAAAAATATCGTGTTATCTTAAACATTTAATATCTAGATACATTTCCTCGTTTATAACATGTATCAAAGATAAAAAGAACAGTGTTTTTTACAAATCGACTGTTCAGGGTTTTGCAACACCCAAGCAAATTTTATGACTATTTATATTATATGTGTGTATAAGAAAATTACCAATTATTATTTGTAACTAGAATTATTTCGACCCAAAATTACAAAATTATACATACATCAATGGTCTAAAATACATATGTGTATATATATAAAAAAAACTATTGAGTTATCAAATTATTATTAGTGTTTCTGTCATTAAAAATTTATTTCATTTACTAATAAAAGAATTGTACTGTAACGAAGTTATTAAATTAGGCATGGAGGATGTTGTCTTGTATTCAAAATACGTGTTAGAAAAACTTGCTATTAAAAACGAATATATCGTAATTTTTTTCGTAAACATGGCACATTTTGTATTGATGTGGTTTTCGTTGGAAGTAATGCAGATCACAAGTACAAATGTTCATATTTAGAACAATGACGTGTAGGTGGTAAATGTATGAATAATGACTACAAGACCGTAATAGATAGGTACATAAATTAAACATATTGAAATGACTAAATGTAACAAATTGACCACAGAAAGATTGAATTCTTTTTTACTTTTTCAGATTTAAGAAGAAAATACTGTTATTTCCAGCCAGTCAAGGTATAAATTATAATCATTTATTAATAGATTTCCTCTTATTTCAAGTTGATAATTGCAGATCCAAGTAAACGCTCTTATAAATGTATTATTATACAACAAAGGTTTGGTTAAAATAAAGCATACTAAATTAAACACTTTTTCATAAAGTAAGACAGAATTTCCCCAACATTTTTTGGTTAGTATGTAAAAAATCAGATTATTTAAGAGACAAATTTAAAGTCATTCTATTGATAAAACTTCATTATCTACTCCTAAAAAGAGCGATAATAAGCTAAGATGTACAAACTTCTAGTCATCTATAGGGCATCAATTTACGAGTAATAAGTAACATCCTTAAAAACAGTGGAGGCTTGATGTACTGTACACAGTATTAATTAATTAATTAAATTTAACATGAGCAGTAACATATTACAAAGTTACAGGTTTGGAAATAATGGCCGTGATCAAGTTGAAGAAAGAGAAACTCTAATGGCGTTGGTCCTACTAGTAGAGGTTCTAATTCGAATCTTTACTTTTAAAAAGAAATATTTTTATGGCCTTTTTGGAAAATTTGGAATCAAAGGTATTAATCTTTTTTGCAATTATATTCACATTAAAGACTTTTGGAGCAATTGGAAAAATTTTAAATTGCAGAAAATGTTATTAAAACACCACTTTTCAAATTAATTTATTTATTGGACGAGACCTTTTGGCTCTATTGAAAATTTCAGTCTTTTTTCTCAATTTATTCATAAATTAAACTGTAGTCATACCTAATTTTTCATACTGGCTTAAATATTTTTGTTTGCATATTTACACCATATGGTATTTTAACATTAATTGTAATACAAAAATGTAATATATTTTGTTTTTGGAGTCGCCTTTATTTTCTTTTTGAGTCTGAGAAAATCATAGTTTTATTTTACAACTTTTATAATAATTGTTTTATTAAATCCACATGTTGCAAAGTTTTTATAACTTCAATCTTTCTGTGGCAAAACATGTACTATTTGTTACATTAAGTTAGCCATTTCAATATGTTTAACCTCTGCACCTATATATACGCTCTGATAGTTATTATTCATACATTTATCAACTACTCGCCATTATTCTAAATATGAAAATTTTTACTACTTATGATCAGTATTACTTCCATGAGGGACGGTGTACCTAAAAAAGTTTAAAGTGAAACCTAAGAACTGAAATGTAGTTTCCCTTTTAGGTTGGTGACAAAAATAAGGTAGCAAAATCGGTCCGCAACTGGATGTATAGTGGGTACAGTGGTTATCGCAAGATATCCTAGTCATGAAACCGATATCGTAGCTCCTTTGATGGGAAACTACTGAGCAATCCAGTCATTGGAAACAGAGTCACATTTGAGCCACAAAATCTTTAACTTTACATCGAACATTTATGAACAATTTTTGTTGAATATACAATATAGGTTGAACAGCCATTTCATTAAAACACGTAAGAATACTCTCTTAAAGTAACCGTAGTTTCTAGGGCTACGCCCTCAGACCTCTCTACGAATGTTCACCAAAGTCGGACATAACCTCAAGCAGGTGATTGATATAATTAATTTGGAAGTTAGAGCATACATAGTGTTAGGTAGACCATACGCAAATGTTTACTTCTTTGAATGTATTAAGTATTTCGACTTTGAAAGCGTTTAGTGCCTTAACCGTAGGAGACTCAAAAAAGTGACTGGATCTTTTTCTGTAGAGAACTAAATTGTCTTCTTGTGCCATATTTGAGCTAGATCTGAAAATGTTTAATTATTTAACTGTTACTACTACTACTGGGTGGTCCAAAATAACCTAACAGTTTTCGAAATGAAATAACATTACAGGAAATAATAATAAAAAAGTATTAAACTAGTCAAAGTTGTACGTATTTATGTCATTAGCAGTATCCAACCACTAGGACTTTTGTCCTTTGGAAATTCGTGGAATAATGTAGGGCTCTGCAGTATCTAACCACTGGACTTTTGGCCTTTAGAAACTCGTGGAATAATGTAGGGCTTTGCAGTATCTAACCACTGGACTTTTGGCCTTTAGAAACTCGTGGAATAATGTAGGGCTTTGCAGTATCTAACCACTGGGACTTTTGGCCTTTGGAAACTCTTGGAATAATGTAGGGCTCTGCAGTATCCAACCACTGGGACTTTTGAGCTTTTTGGAATATCCGATCACAAATACAGTAATTTGAAACATTTCGTTATTAAGACGTTTTAAAGAAGTGGCATCACTCATTATGAATAGTTTTGAATTTTGCGTTGTCAGCATGCATCATTTTCTATATCACAATATAATTACTTATTTTTATGTTTTAATACATTGAATTGTAGCTCGTAAGTTACTCTAACAAGACTCGAAATCTGGGATGTTGTGATTTCAGAAATCGAGATTCTCTAAATTTGTTGGAAAATTAAATATTCCCATTTTTCTTTATTTCACAGTACTCAACCCTAAACGCTAGTATGTAGAATCCTGAACTCCAGAACTCTGGAATACTCTCTACTTGAAGTCCCTAAAAAATGGGATTTACTTTTATTTTTTTATTTTATACCTACCATGTAGATTTCCTTGTTCAAAAATTGCCAACAAATTTAAATCATAAAATAATTCCCTTGACCTACACAGTCATCTTTAGTGAACAAATTTTAGACAAAAACTGTCAGGTCGAGTATTGCACTTTCGCATATGAACGGAAATGACGGCGCTCAGTTTAACTAATCTGTGATCAATCTGACTAATCGGCGAGTAATATGGAAAGCCTGCCAGCTTTCAGATAATATGATACTGTTTCTTTGTTATTTGTCATATTATCCTTGTACTTATAATCCATAAATAATAGTATAGAAATTTTGCAAGTACTTTTGTTTTGTCAAACCAAGCATAGGATAAAGGTCGGTTTTGAGTTTCCAGCTACAGGAGCTGTTGCCTATCTGTAGAAGCTACCGACTAGTTCAAGGTCGTGGCTTATTGAATATGCCTATTTATAATATGTTTGAACTCTAAGAATCCCGGCTTGGGAGTTCCTGGCTTTTGACGAATTCAAGCCAATGAGTACAATCTAGTAAATCGTCCAAACAAATAGAACTGAGTTACGGAGTCCCTCAGGGATCCATCCTCAGTCCTGTGCTTTTCCTGCTTTATGTCAACGATGTAAAATCATCGCTTCTGCATGGAAAATTAGTGTAATGATACGACTCTCGTTTTCAACGCAGTATCAAGTGAAGTTTTGGAACAACAGGCTTTTGTAGACGTCAAAAACTGTGCCCAATACTTCCACAGCCTCAATCTTACAACAAACTCTTCAAAAACAAACGTTTTGAATATTGTCTTGCGCACTGCGGGCAACCAGTGTGGGCCTGCCATTTTTTTAGATAACTCCACACTGAAAGAAGTCAGCTTGTCAAAATTGCTAGGAATGCACCTTGATCAAGGGCTGACTTGGAATGAGCATATTGACTATGTTTGCGCCAAAGTCTGCTCAGGTATTTTTGTTCCGAGATCTTTAGCCAAATACTGTCCGAGTCAGGTACTGATTACGGCGTATTATGGACTGATTTACCCCAATTTTGGCCTTTAGGGAGCTTGCGCAAACACACAGTTTCATAGAGCATTCAGATTTAAAAAAAAATCAATTCGAATAATCACCAAAATCAAATTTAGAGAGTCGTGAAGGGAAGCTTTCAAGAAATTGCAGCTGTTGACTCTGCCGTGCCTCTACATTTTGGAAACAACTTTCTTTTCTATAAGTAAATGTGTCTTAACCAGAGGCCGAGACATGCACATGTATGAGACACGTGGTAGAGCAAACTACCGAACTGGGAGACACAGAACGGTGGTTTATGAACGCTTGCCGTCGCAGGCGGGTGTTCATTTCCTCAACAGACTGCCCAATTCAATTAAAGATGCTCTAACGCCTAAGGCGTTAAAGACTCGCCTCAAACGCTTCTTGGTGTCACAAGCATTCTATAATGCAGGTAAGTTTTTGGCATTCGACTGGGAGACCGCCCAATTAGAAAACTGACTCCGCTGTACTGAGTGGGTTGCATTGGCGATGTATGAAAGAGGCGTAACTGTGAAACTGTATGTGTGAGTGTGTATTGTTGTATGGATGTCAGAAATGTAAAAAACCCATGACGTTTGCCATACAATGTAAGAATTGTCCATGCAATAAAAAAGATTTAATTTGATTTGATTACTTCCGACACTCTAAGTTCTCCGCCTTCATAGTCTGTGTCTGGAAGTGTCTCTGGGAGGTTCCAACGTAAAATCTTACGGACTCTGGAAGTTTTTGGCCATAACAAATATATAGAAAAATACCTCAATATATGTTCTAAAATACTATTTATGACATTTCGGTCATATAATGAACCAATGTTTACTAAAAGGACAAACATTAAGGAAATTGCAGGTAGTGTTTTCACGAGAAAAAATTTCTGGCTCTGGAGCTCCATCATATAGTACGAAAGGGCTTTAAAAAATTTTTACTTGTAAAATGTGTTCCATAAAATGTTCATTATCATGTCAAAATCTAACAAATCATAACTTGAAACGAAAGATTGTTTCGACTCTTCAACATGGTTTCAAAAATCTATTTAATTACCCTTCATCAAAATCAACACCAAACAAACCATGTTTCGCTTCAAATATATTAATCTGTAAGACGTGTGCAGACTAACAGTGTTGGATCTGCTTCTATCCATTAA
Organism: Homalodisca vitripennis; assembly: GCF_021130785.1. Classification (NCBI taxonomy): domain Eukaryota; kingdom Metazoa; phylum Arthropoda; class Insecta; order Hemiptera; family Cicadellidae; genus Homalodisca; species Homalodisca vitripennis. The sequence goes on from NC_060207.1 coordinate 191,658,066, forward strand.
ATCTGTCTTCTTGACCTATTGGATACAAGAGAATGATTTTTGACACTAATTAATATAATAAATGACTATTTCAATTTGCGTTAAATCTAAAGATGGTTAAGAATTGTCAACTTGGTGTTATACTCGGGCCTTCACATGTTGGCTGCAAAAGGATATACTCTAATATTACTCTTTATGTCTAATACTTGACATTTCATTTTAAATGTCTATTCAATAGAAACACAATGACATCAATAAAACATCTCTACGACGTTCCTAACAAAGATTATGGGAAAATAGCCCTTTACATTTTAGGGTGAAAATTAAGTTCAAATACGCCTGTATATATCCCAAACGGATTGAGATATCAATGTACAACCTTTACGATATTTATTAAAATACTTCTGTGGATTTTTTAGGATAAACAATTTCATCCCCCTTTCTAAAAATAGGGTAGAAATAACGTAAAAAATAATCATCTGTAGGGACAATACCAATGTCTTACTTATATCAACACATAGCAATAAGGCACTTTGAGGTGCCTAACCTTTTATCCCATTTCCTAGTATCTAACTTTTGTAGTTAGCATATTTTTGGTGAGTGGTGTTATTTCTAGCTGGCATGACAATATAAGGGGTTATTTACCCGTTACTTTTTCAAGGAACGTCGTGAGAAGTTGTCTTCGTGGCGTTGTATTTCTATTGAATAGAACTTTAAATATTCCCATAACTCTCTGGACATAGGGATACCACGTTATTGCTCAGGTCAAGACAAACATATTTCACCATTATGAAAAGGGACTCCGATGCTTAGTTTTCCATCTGTCTGTCTGTATGTGATTTTTATAAAAATTATAATATCTTAAAACTAATAAACTAAATTATAACAAATTTTGCTAAAATATTTAAAATACCTAGCCCAGTTAGTGACAAAAATATCATAAGTTTTTTTTTATGGTTACCATTAAAACTTTTAAACTTAGAATATCTTGAAAACCTGCAATTTTCTCATGATCTACAAGAATAACACATTTTAGTAGATTATAAATAATTTTGGTGTCATATAGTTTGTGATAAAATTCTCTAAAAACTGTTATTCTTTTAATTCTTTTAAAAAATTGCAAATTCTATATTATGACCAATGTTGCTAGCTAAATTTCTTTTTCTATTCCATAAATCAAGAGAGAAAATTTGTTTATTACATGTCCTATGTCTGTTCAGGATTCAGAGGTCACAATTATATTGTTAATATAGACCATAAAATAAGTCCTTTCAGAGAGTTTTGGTCTCCTGTGCTTGGAAATTTCAAATCGTAAATTAAGAACGACGAAGTAGCTTTAGATACGTAATTTCATGATAGAATCAATAAAGATGCTCTCAGAGGACTGAAGGACTGCAAGGGCTAGAAACTATTAGGAGCCATAATTATAGAAGGAATTGGAACCCTTGAATGTCAAGTGCTGTTGGATTCTTCAGTCTTTGACAAATACAACAATTATTTCAAACATTGAAGACTCCAATAACGTTGATAAGACTTGATTTCTTACAGATCTGGTAGATGTTTTCCACACAGCCAAACTACATCATATGTAGTTCTGTTTCCTGATGACGCCACTCTTACTATAAAAACAAGAACTCTTGATTAGAGAGTAAAAGTAATCAAGCAACTGACGCAGCAGTACATTGGTTTTCAGAAATTGGGCTACTGTTCAATAAAAATAAAAATCTATTATTAATATTCTCAACAAACCAATCGGTAAGCACGTATATTAATTTTTAATTAACTAATATTAAAGTAATATTGCTATGTAAATATTTGGGTTTAGTTGTAGGTAATTCAATATCATGGAAAGAACACACAGCCTTTATTCCGTCTGTTTCGCATTGAGAACTATTCCTTATGTGGCTGGTTTAGATACTATGAAAGCAGTTTACTATGGTTATGTTTACTCGCACCAAAGGTATGGGTTGGTATTTTGGGGAAATTCGGCTGTATTAAAATAAATTTTCAAAACTCAGAAATATATCATTAGAATCATGTTCACTTAAGAAGAGACAATCCTGAAAACCACTTTTTAAAACCCATAATATTCTAACTTTACCAACTCTGTAAATTCTAGAAACTATCACTATTTAAGACTAATAACAACTCTTATAACAAAATTGATCATTGCACCATTATAACAACAGAAATAAACCCCTACAATACCCCATACACAGATTAAAACTATTCGAGCTGGGTCCTTATTATTCAGCTCTAAAAATCTATAATAAACTACCTCCATATTTAAAGAGTGAGAATTCCTTAAATGCATTTAAATTTTCCCTAAAATGCTACCTCATTTACTGGGTATACTATTCAGTTGATGAATACTTAAATGAACATTTTTTTACGAGTACTTATTATTGAATTTGTAAACTAAGCTCACTATGCTTCACGAAATATGTAACTATATCTTAATTCGTTTACTTTAGTTTATTGTTAAAAATTGACAGTTCACATGTTTATCTTTAACTTTGCTGACAATTATAAACCTATGTGAAACTGATAATAATAAATAAATAAGATTAGCTGCATATATTTCAGGCGAGTTTATCCTAAATATACCAGATTGTAGGGTTCTAGGGATTTTGAGGTTTTGATATTATTATCTGTATAAACAATTATCTACTTTCGGATTTTTTGCAGACAATGAATCGGTAGTTAGATGTAACCAACAGTAATAACCGCTTTATTCAGATGTTTAAAATATATCATTTTTAAGGAGGCATAATTAGTATAATGTATTTTTTTTATTCTACGTGTTGGAACTTTTTTGTGAAATCACAATAAATTATGTCCCAATAAATTATGAAAATTATAGGATTTTTGAGATCTTTTATATATCTTAAAAGAATCAAAGTTACACAAAATGCTACGACATTAAAAGTTACTTTTTATATTCCAAAAACGTTTGATAAATTGTTTGCTTTGATTATTTTTTTGTTTTTTACTAATGCGGGCAACATAAAAGAAATAGTGGGAAAAAAAATACAACAAAGAAATTATTTGGATAAAACTGTTACATAATATACTTACTCCATCCACTTCTTCCCATACTTGAAAGTGTTGAATACACAACCCCATAACTCTGTAGTGTTATAGTACCACCTAATTCAACTAATTGAAGTTTAGATAGCTATCTGAAAAAATATCGAAAATTCTCGCCTGCTACATATAGGGTTCAAATGTACTAAAACGTTCTGCCTTTAAAACTAATCAGATCTCATACAAAGTAATCGGCGTCAGGTTGGAAGTAATCAATAGTTCAACTTTTTGCCTTTTTATATTAACTTTTCAGATATAGCCAACATTTATGGATAAATACCACGACTCGATGTCTTTCCAGCATGTTCACCACTCAACATGTATTCCAAGCATAATCTGAGTACTAATTTAATAAGTTCGTCGATCTTTTCCAGATCATACAGGTTTAATGATCCTATTCCGTTCTAACTAGTTAATCCAGTCAATTTTAAATTAGATAAGATTTTATTAGTGGCTAAGTGTTGTACAGAAGAATCTTAATGATTGTTGCAACCAAAATAAAACGATTTCCAAACACTCTTACCATATTCTAAGATATATATTCTTTAACGATATAAACCAGATCCACAACTGGAAGGGAAGTAAAATGTATGAAGTGACATTTTGATTCACAGAAGGTGAACTCTCGTCAGTACTTAGAACAATTAAACTCCTTCCATAGGCAAAAGCTTGTATTAGACTTACTGAGCATTTCTAATTTGGAAAAGCTAGGAATGGTCAAAGAAGCTCGAACTTTAGGTTAAAGTTTAGAATTTAATAATTGTATACACATATTACTTCTGCCCTTATACACGTCTCAGAGACAATGGGTATGCCATTTTACACTTTCCAAAAATTCGTTTGTACCGATGAACTTGCAGGCATCACTATAAGATGGGTAACTCTACAGACCACTAAAATAATTTCTGTGCTTCTGTATAGAATAAACTTCATCAGATAGTTTGGAAAATTAAACACAACAATATTGTTATCAATCTTCCAGTAATGTAAATAATTAGCTTATGTTCTCTTTATTCGTATGATCACCTCTATAACTTTTTCTTGTTATGGAGAGGAGTTAGGAAGTTATGAGCAGGATTTAATTAGAATATAAGCTATGGATACTGCCACTCACCTGACTTATATGGATGAATTACATTAAAAAAATAAATAAAAATGCTTTTCCGTGAATCCCGTGATGCAGGGCCTTATAATTAAATGACTCTGAAATCCACAAAAGGCGCATGTGTAGAATAAGAGTTTTCGAAGTATACCAATAATTAGGTACATAAAATAACAGCGATATCTGAAATTGGCGTTCAAAATCAAGATATTCTTTTAATAATATAGATATTCCTTGTAGTTCAGAAACACACAGTATAGATATTCCTTTGAGTCTATAAATACACAGTATACACAGTGCAGATTCCTTGCAGTCTAGAAATACACAGTATAATATTTTTCTTGCAGTCTTGGAATACACTGTACAGATATTCCTTGCAGTCCAGAAATACACAGTAGATATTCCTTGGAGTCTATAAATACACAGTATACACAGTACAGATTCCTTGCAGTCTAGAAATACACAGTATAATATTTTTCTTGCAGTCTTGGAATACACAGTACAGATATTCCTTGCAGTCCAGAAATACACAGTAGATATTCCTTGGAGTCTATAAATACACAGTATACACAGTACAGATTTTCCTTTCAGTCCAGAAATACATATTATAAGATTTTCCTTGCAGTCTTGAAGTACACGGAATAGATATTCCTTGCAGTCTTGAAATACACAGTATAGATATTACTTGCAGTCTAGAAATACACAGTATAATATTTTTCCTTGCAGTCTTGAAATACACAGAATAGATATTCCTTGCAATCTTGAAATACACAGTATAGATATTACTTGCAGTCTATAAATACACAGTATAAGATTTTTCTTGTAGTCTTGAAATACACAGTGACTTTATTTATACTGCAATCTAAAAATAGAGAGATTCTTCTATCTATCCCTAGCCTTATAGTAAAGGTGTTTGTTATGGCGGGTGCTGCTACTACGTTGGGAGACCTGATGCCAGAACCGCAGCCTCCCGCACATGTACTGAGACTTTCTTGCCTATAGAACTTATGAATCATACAGCTACGTAGTTAATATTAGCTTAGTGTTTTCATTACAAGCATATTGGCATCTGGTCGACAGGGGGACAAAATGCCAATCTTGGGATACAAAATTAAAATCTGTTCCTACTTCCGTTTCATTTTTATGATAGATTTTATTTAAGAATGTGTGCTTATTATCTTTTATGTAAAAGCAAGGTTTTTATGTAGTCAAAACCATGGAATTTTATCGTTAAAGAGTAGAAGTATATCTTCTGCTTTAATGATTGCCCTCTGTAAGACACACTATGCAGAACTATCTAAAACCCTGTATTAATTTCATGGATGAGGCCCGTGTATCCTCCATTACTAGGCATATACTAGGATAATAAAATAAGCCACAAACATTGGGTAAAATGCTAAGTGAATTCAGAAACTTTTACATCTCTGATTCATGATATTTATATATTTTTTCTTTTATTGTTGGTAGATGCTAGGAAGGTCATTATTACGAAGGAGAGTAACAGTACAGACAAATTAATTGATAACGTTGAGAAATATTTTTAGCTTCGTATTTAGTCCTTCAGCCAGCTAAGTACCTACAGGCATTGTAGTTGTAGAATTTCTGGTTCATATCCTGTATTTAGACATACGTAAAAATTTCCTGCCACACACTCAGGAAATATAAACTGGCATTCTATATTTGTCTTTGGGCCTTTAATTTCTCCTTCGTCAATGGTTTTTACTGTTGTGATATTTTCTACGCAAGTGGAATTTTCGCTGACTTCTCTAAATGTTTTTAACTGAAATTGATTAAACCCCTTGAAAAATAATTTTTGACCTCCCCGGAATTAAACCAGTGGGTGACATATCTTTTAGAGAGCCGCGTCTACGGTGAAGGTCAGTGTAAAAAGTTCAGAATATCACTCAGAGTCTGGATCTTAAGATTCAGTTTGATGAAAAGACTCACATAATAATTCTAGAGATACGTAACAACTTGTTAATAGTAAAAATATAGCCCATGAATGGATTCATAACAACCAATTATAATACTAAATCATCTTTAATAATCAATAAAAAATGTTTAATCCTCTACCAAATACAATTCATAACTCTCTGGTTCGATGTGCTTAAGTTTATAACTTCTTTCATACAACTTTATTTACATTAAGAAAGACTAAATGTGTTATTACAGAAAAAAATCGTATAAAATTAGTAAATATTGGTATTTTATAAATACCCTTTCATGTAGGATTACAGAACAAACCTATAAGTATACATTTTATTTAAAGAGGACTTTCGAAAGCAAATTTTTCTTCATTAGAAACTTTACAAAAGTAATTTATTTGCTTGTTTTAATTAAAAGATATTTACAAATGAAATAACGAATACACGCTTCATCTTTAAGATTGGGATATTAATTTTATAATTGCTTAATGAATTGATATCGTTAAAATAATTAATTTTCCTTGCTTCCAAATAAGGTCCCTCCTTTGAAAAAACACTTCTAACCACTACCTGAAACTCATTTTGGTTTACTTTAGTAACAATCACGTTGAATGATTCAAAATTATTGAGCTATCAATTGTATTTTAAACAATCTTCTTTCCTTGTCTGAATTCTATGTTGGTATTATAATCTCTCCATATTACCTGATTTTTCTTAAAATTGAGAAAAGACATCAACTCATGGTAATTTACTCCATTATTATTATTATCTTTACTCTAAAATCAGGGCAAACAAGATATCTAGACGATAAACATCACTGGATAATTAAAGACAGTTTAAAATTTAAATGGAAACAGGAACGATACTATGAATTACTATAAAGCCACAACGAGCTTGTCTACTGCTTTGATGTGTGGATAGAGCAATCCTGTTTTTGTTAAAAGCCTAGTCACCAATTGTAAGCTGGAAGTCAAACGTCGATCCCCAGGTAAGTGTTATAGAAGTCTTTTTATAACTAATTTATATTAGTGATACGGTACTATACTCATGCACTCTTTAACTTTAATAAATGTGTAAGGTTTACTAGTTAATAGATAAAATTGAATAACGTAACAAACCGGCCAGCGGGCTTTAATACTTCCTTCTTGTCCATATTCATTCAGTTCATAATGAAACCATAAATAATAAGGATTTTTATAGTAATATATTTTTATAACAATTACAAAAAAAATCAATTTTTCATGGGAGGTTTTTGTTTAATAAATAACGCTTAGCATTTCATTTTCAGAGACAATAAATTTGTGTTTTATAATTGTGTAATTTTAGGTATTTCAGTGTAACTTAACCAATAAAATATAAAATATTTTTCAATCATATAACTGAGCTAATTTTGAACATTTTCTAGCCTTTTTAGTAGATAAACAAAAATTATTAACATGATTTAAATGTGGTTATTGTGGTTGGCCTCATAGCAATGAAGTATGACATTAGGCATGTATTGTGTCCTCATCTATGACCACTAAGTTTTAGTAGTTTTGACGTGGTTAAGTCTAACTTGATCAAAATTTCAAAACTCTTATCAGAGAGTACATTTTTTGTAGAATTGGATGAAGTGAAGTTTTGGAAGAGAGTCTAGACAGTAATAGTGGGTATGAAATTATTATAAGGAAGTGAATGGAGGGGCACAGCAAGAGGAGTCGCCTATTAGTTGAATTCTACGTAAGAGTAAGAAACTACTTTAAGTGAAAGGTAAAAGATATTACTAAGTAGATAAGATACATGATGAAGAATATGATAGAGGTGGCCACATACTTCAAATTCCAAAGATATTACATACCGAAATACTGTGCAGAGTCTAGATTATCCCACTGTTGGTAAGAGTGACTTCTAGACTGTAAAAATTAAGCAAAACCTACGAGTTTTGCTTAATTTGTTAATTGCTGAATAAATTAAACGAGAGAAGGAAAATTTTAAATGGACTATCCATCTATATCGTGAAAATGTTCAGTTTCTGTGACAGCGGATAGAATGATAGAGCAAGAAAGATTTAAAATTAGAGTAATAAGAAATATTAAAGATAAGAAAATCTCTGAAATGAATGTAATTTAAACAAGAAAACCTGATGATGAGACATAGCAGAGTTCATATGATAAAAACTATATCACCAGATGTGGCGGTAGCTCTACAATAGAAGAGGTAATGGGTAAGTAGGTGGAACAATGGACATTCTGAAGTTGTTATGAACGTCTATTTCGCGTGCTCGGAAACTTAATGGTGCATGTGTAAATGTGAGGTCAGAGAACTATGGGAAAATTTATTTTAGTGAGCTTGAATTGAAGTCTTCAGTAAAGTGTTTAAACATTTTTAAGGAAAGGGGATGAGGTAGTGAGAAGAAATGCTAAGAAGGAAGTCATCCTCAAATGAGGTTTAAATGGTAAATCGAGGTTATTGTTGAGTGACAGGACAGATATATTGAGAGAAAATGTAAAAGATGAAATTCTGAATTTAGGACTTTGGCATAGCATACCAAAGGAAAAGATAATATAACTGTACAGGACGAGAGGATTCATTGTCATAATCAATGTTACAGTAAGATCTAGAGATGTGCTGAGAATAATATTCCACGAATAATAGACGTCACCTATAGATTTTCAGAGTCTGAGTAATTTCAAAGTCAAGAAAAGACTCTACTGTGAAGAAATATCGTAGATTTACTTATTAAAGTACTACCTGGAATGACACGGAAGTGAACTTAAATACGACATTAACCCCGAATTGTAAAGAGACATAAGAAAAAATGCATCTACCAATTGGGGAAATTGAGTATTTCCGTGGGTTTCTCTGATGACGAAAGGATTTAAAAAGTTAATTTTAAGCTTCTTCGTCTCAAATTATGTTGGATCTCTTTAGACATACATGACTCCAGATCCCAGGAGTCTAGTCTGCGACAGCGTTAAAAACCAGATGCTGAACTTGGGGAAATGTGTATTAGAGCTAAACGCAGCATTATCATTAAATCAACATTTCCCACCATAGCTACGTTACGTGTAGAAAACTCGGTTGCTCCACTATGCTTAAAGATCGTATCTAAAACATAGTACTGCACTCAATTATGCAACTGAAAAAAAGAATACTTCTTCAACCAAAATACACTATATTTAGTAGTTTCCCAGTGTCGAAATGATGTAAAGAATTTATTTTCAGCTTCTTCGTCGCTACCTAGGTTAACACATCTAATTCGTGATTTTATTGGATCTCTTTAGATGATCATGACTTCAGATTCCAGGTTTCAAGTCTGTGACAGTTTCAGATTGCAGTCGGTTCATTAGCAGGAGTGTGAACTGGAGATAACTAAACATTCACATTGCAGGTTTGAGGTTATAATTGTGGAAAAAATCGTTGATTTGAGTGGGCTTGAATTTCAGTCTTTTAGAAAAGATTGACACACATTTAAGGAAAGTGGATTTGGCAGTGAGAAGAAATGCTAAGTCGTAAGTCATCCCCGAAAGAGGTTTTAATGTGAGATCGAGACTATTGCTGAGTGACAGGACAAATACATTGAGAGAAAATGTAGAAGATAAAATTTAGAATTTAGGAATTTGGCGTATATGCCGAAGGAAAATATTCCAGATAACTATACAGGACGAAAGGATTCATTGTTACTATCGATGTTACAGTAAGATATAGAGATGTGCTAAGAAGAATATTACATGTTGGGACGTCTATAGGGTTCTAAAGGAGTTTGAGTAATTTCGAATTTAATAAAAGACTCAACTATGAAGAAACCAATATAAGATTTGAGATAAATCGTCTAAAGTGTTTAGATTTAGACAATGTTCCATAGAAAATTCATATGTTTACTTATTAAAGTACTATCTAAGAAGACATGGAAATGAATGTAAGTACGATCTAAAGCCAGATATGTGTGAAGAGAATGATTCTGTACAATGCGATAAAATGGAGTATTTCATTTCAATATAAATCCAAAATTCTAAAGAGAGATTTAAAGAATGGTTCTATGCAAGGGGGAAAATGAAGTATTTCCGTCGTGTTCTCTGATGTGGAAACGATGAAAAGAGTTCATTTTGAGCTTCTCCATCACCAAATGTTTGAGCTCTTTTTAGACGTATATGACTCCAGATTCAAGGAGTCAAGTCTATGACAGCTTTAGATTCAAGATGATGTACTAGGAGGAAGGTTAACTGTAGCTTAACTAAAATTGACATTGGATCAACCCTTCCCACCATTACGTGGAGAAAACTGAGTTGCTCCACCGTGCTTATAGATCATACCTTAAACTTCGTATTGCACCCAATTTTGCACCTGATGAAACAGTGAGAATACACACCTATAATACAATTCGTAGTTTAGATGCCTCTGATGTCGAAATTATGTACAGAATCTATTTTCATCTTATTAGTTGCCATCTTTTTTTTATTTCTTCATATGAACATAACTCCAGATTCAAGTTGCCAAGTCTGTAGCAGTTTCAGATGCCAGTTGGTGCACTTTCAGGAAGGTGAACTGGAGATAACTTAACATTTACATTGTAAGTTTGATGTAAGATAATTGTGAAAACCGTTGATTTTATGTGGCTTGAATTTTATAAATGGTGTGAGAGCAGAATCGTCTGAAGAATCTAGATTATGAAATCAGTTCATATAATATTTAGTAGATTTACTTACATTAAATTACTAAAAGGAATGGAATGGAAGTGAGTATAAGTGTAATTAAAATCCAGAATGCTGTAGATAGTTACAAAAGAGTGGCTCTATTTAAAGGGGAGTAACGGGAGTATTTCCTTGGTGGACTAAAGAAACTGAGGAAAGGGAGGCAGGTGAAGGAGATGCAAAAGGAGAAGGCTTAGAACTCGAAGATAGGACAGAAGTATTTTCAGCCCTTGGAGTAAATCCCAAGTCAAGTTAAATCCTAAGGATTACTGACGATGCCTCCTGGAACAAAGTATAAAGATAATTTAGTGGTTCCAGAAGCAGATGGTTTCTGTACCAGAAGAAGTAGTCGCTAAGTGGAATATAGTACAGCCCAGTTTTAGTATGGTAACACGAAAAGTGGGTGTACTAAAGAGGGCGAGAGAAAATATTTAGAAATGATTCAAGTATTAGCTCGCCAATTTCGAGACATGACTCTGTCTAATGACCAAAAATTATTAAGTAATAGTCTCTAATGTATTAAAGCTACCCTAAGTACTCGTATATATTTCATCTTACCACGTACTATTTTAGAGATATGTTGCTCAGAGAAAGAAATGAAAACAGAGTAAAAGGGTGAATAGTGGTTCTCGCAAGGTTCAGTTGGGAACGCACTGTTGTTGAATGGTAGGATCGAAAGCATACTATGACACAAAATTAGGGGAGGTGTTACGATTACAGTATATGCAGACGACACACTGTTACAGGCATAGGAGTCAACAGAACAAGGAAGTTATGCAATACGTAAGGAATCGCAATGGGGAAAGAAGAGAAAGCTGATCCTTTCTACAGAGATGACTTTATAAGAAGGAGCTACAGGAGGTAGATTAAGAACATGAGAATTGTTGAAGGTACAAATATGTAGTACATTAAAGTCAAATTTACATTAGAGTCTGATGGAGAAAATCAAAGAAAACAAAAGAAAAAGAATAAAACGAGCAAATTTCAACGAATGAATTGACAAAAATATATGTTATAACAAAGTGGTATGTGGTACAAGTTATGGTATATGGTGTTGCGTGTTTATAAAAAAAACTTTACAGAAAGGATACAAATAAAAGATCATCGAGACGGGCTAAAATTTACTAAAGGATATATCATGTCTTGTAATGCAGTAATAGTCGTAAATGGTAAAACTTTTCATAAAGGTTTGATTGAGAATAAATTATGATTTTGAAAGATAGAGAGGCAGAAGGAGACAAAAAGAGATTAAAGCAGTAACAGTAGACTATGAATTGACTTGAAAAGGGAGATGTAAATATTGGAAGAGAGAACTTTAACAAAATGCTGAACGTTAGGAAGTAAAAGTACAGTAACAGTAGACTATGAATGACTTGAAAAGGAGATTTAAATATTGGAAGAGAGAACTTTAACAAAATGCTGAACGTTAGGAAGTAAATCTGAGACAGCGGCAGATACCAGAGGATCCATTAAAAAGGAAGGTGGAGCTAAACTCAACATTCAAATTGAATAACCCCTTCCTACCATAGCTTATGTGAAGAAAACTCGGTTGCTCCACCGTGCTTAGAGATCGTGTCAGAACATCGTAGTGTACTCAATTGTGCACCTGATGAGACAATGAGAATGCCACTTCATCTATTCATAGGCGTCTCTGATGTCGAAACGATGTAAAGATTCATTTGAGCTTCTTCGTCGCCGAATTTCTTTGATCTCTTCAGATGAACATGACTCCAGATTCCAGGAGTCAAGTCTGAGACAGCATCAGATATCAGACGTTGCACTTAGAGGTAGGTGAATTGGAGCTTAATTCAACATTCAAATTGAATTACCCCTTCCTACCATAGCTGCGTTATGTGAAAACTAGAAGGGTAGATCATTAACATCTCACATCATCTTATCTTACGGAATACATGAAAGGAGATAGAAAGACCAAAATAGACTTGAGGAGAGTCATTAGTTTTAACAGAAAACATGCAAATTCGCTTAAAGACTTTTAATACGTTGAAGAAGGAAAATATAAGATCAGACCAAAATCTAACTACCTCTTTTCCCAGCCATTCTTCCCTTTTCTCCTTATTCTCCCTCTCCTTCACGTTCTCCAAGATTGTACTCACAAGATTAGGGGTATAAAGAAAGCTAATATAGTAACAAAATGTGGCAGCAATATTAAAGTGCTTAAAAAATTATGATTAGACAAAAGGGAAAGTAAAGTAAGGACGTAAAGAATTCCATAAAATAGTCGTTGAACTAGCGAAGTTAGAACAGTAGGTAAAGAGGACAAACAATATGAAGAATCAGAAGAAGATGAATAAAAAGAGAAGCTGGTATAAAGGAACTTCAGAGATGACTTTCTTGTGAAGTAGGGGAAACGAATGATGTGAGCTACTGATTATTGCACAACATAGTTTATCAGTATATATGTGAAGTTGAAAATAAAATATTGGAAATTGTAGATGACGACGAATGAAAGTTGTCAATAAATTATGAAACCCCTAAAAATCTTTTCATTTTCAACTTTTTAATTTTCAGCAAATAAATATCTACTTACGTAAAGAAATACCTGCAGGCTCTACACAGTTTTGCTTCAGTGCCTCCATTAATTTTGAGAGGAAAGCAAAAAAAATAAATAAAAATTATTACTACTCAATTTATAAAATATTGTGTAAGCTGATATTATTCATATATTTTGCACTGACCGGTACAGAAATAGCTTAAGTATGGGTATACGTCTTAACCATAATTTGAACGATTAACTAATTGCTAGCTATAGTTTTTAACACATTTTGACATTGTATAAGACTGTCTGTGAGTGAGTGTAAACATTCAGTAGGGCTTATTTTCAATAAATTCTTTTCAACTTTGAAGAAAATCATTCTTAAAATTATATTAGATGACTTTGTGAATAAGTGGATACATTCGGAGAAGGGAGCTTGGTGGGTACATCTTTACAGAAATTTGTTTTTTTTTTTTTTTTTTATTAATTGTTAAGTTTCATTACAATGGAAACACATTTGAAGAATAGTATGCTCCTAATTAAATACTTCGTAATAAAGTTTTAACTGTTTTTCAGTCTACAAAAAATATCCATGTGTTCCAGTTTGTGTCTTGCAGTTTCAAATACTTCTTATTTACGTTCACGAGGCCTTATGTAATTGGCTGAGCTTTAGCGAAGGTGGTACACATTTCATTTATTTCTGTATGTTTTTCTGTAAGCACGATATCTTTAAAATGAAATGGTAGATTATGACATTAGGTATGACTTTAAATTTTGCATGAAGCTAAATTTCTTTATGAGCATAAAGTACGATGATGGTGTATGTCACCCCATAGAATTTGGCAGAGCTTTAGTGAATATACACTAGTCTTATGAGTAACCATGATAGCAACGAACAAGTCGTAGTATAAATAAATTTTTAAACACATTGGTACAAGCATATGAGATATTAACATGTGAAGTTTTTATTCATAGACAAAAACGAAAAGATAATAGAGTGGAAGTCTATGTTAAAGAATTGATTTCAGTGTACTCTTGCTTTGTAGTAGGTAATCTCCCTAGCTCACAGGTTAATTTAGATAATTCTATGAAACCTAACTTAATGATCATAAATTTGAGTATATCATTTCGCAAGATATTTAGTAAGACTTCATCTGTAAACTTTAAATTTTGAATAAAACTGCTTGCAGTCAAACCTTAACATTTACATTAAAGTTATTTTGTACATGTTTTCTTTCTGTAGATATAATTGCTTGCCTTTTATATGTCCCCAGGATATCCCGAGGATTACATAAGTTGTAACCTCAACAAAGGTAAATTGTATAGGTAACAACAATTAGTTGTTTAATTGTAATCAATAATTCCATTTTTATTTATCTTAAATATGACTAGTATAATATTACTGAGAGGTGAGAGTGTTTTATTTTAAACATAGTTTACATCATAATATTAAAAATAAATCATCACAATATAAATAATGTTTAAAATCAACCACACTCATATTGCGTTAAATTCTCTTTTATCTGAAAAAATGTTTTAAGACAATTTGGATGGATTAGTGTCAAAAAAATAATATAGAGTTAATTTTAAACACGCTCACACACAATTTTTCTCTCTGACGATTAATGGTGAAAGTCTTGTTCGTCATTTACTAAAACTGTTCAGTTTCACACTTCTTATTGTTCAGATTTGGGCTATTATTTTAGCAATACTCTGTAGTCTTTACAGCCTAAGTACGTGTTCTATGTACTCTGCGAATGAGTACTTTATTGATTTTTGTTAATTGAAGGCGAGACCTATCCTTAGAAGCCCATGTGAGACCCATGCGAGGTTTTAATCACACATAATACGTACACGCTCCAGTGGTGGGGATAAAATGTCTTATGGTACATACAGGATTTGAACCAGCACTATCTCAAATTCCATAGTTTGACATGTCTTAGACCATGCGGTTTTTGGATCCTCCTGTTTACTCTCCCACTTAATGTTTGCACTTTTTAAGATCTAGTTTAATGATTTTAAAATAGTGAACATGTTTGAACTATCACCAAGATTTCGACATTAATTTGAATACAATGCTACAACCACAATAATTAAAAAAAAACACATACATGATTTTTTTAATGATAATTTCAATATAGTGAACATGTTTCAACTATCACCATTTCGACAATAATTTAAATAAAATATTTATATATATATAATATCTTACATGTTTAGAAATTCATATTATTTTGGATATGCACGCTTCTTGCTTTTGAACAAGGCTGCTTGTGCCAAACTATAATATTTTATTGTTATGGTGTGAGATTAATATTTCTTTCCTTCATTCCTTTGTTTATGTTTTTATGTATTACCACCTGATGAAGAGGATAGATTTCAATCCTCGAAACGTTGTGTTGTACATTTTGAAACATTCACGATGACAAATGCCCGAAATAATGTTGTGCTTTCAAATCTTCCTTTGTTAGAAACAAGCTAAAAAAGATATTTATATTGTTGTGTTAACATTTTTTAGTTTTTAAATTTAAATTTACAAAAACTCTACTCCTGGAATTTTGCTTTATGAATATTTATTGATTATTGCCAAAGTACGTTGACATGCGAGCTGTGTAGGGGAAGCTGATAACAATTGGTGCACATGAATAGGAAGCCCTAGCTAGCCGGTTGTCTAGGCTAGGTGTACAGGTGACTGGTGTTGCTAGACCAGTTCTGTGCTCTAGGGGCGCACTTGCTACCAGCACATCTTCACTGACTCTCTTGCTGGTAAGTCATAGTCTTCTGCTGCAACACACACACATTGTTATCAGTGACTTAGTGAACGTTTTACTGTATTGTTGACACAATGTTTAAAGTAATTAATTTGGTAATCATATCCAATCCAAATTTTGAATCGATTTCAATATTTGTTTTTATTAAATGCAATCAATATACAATAATATACATTATCTTTATTTTTGTATTTCCATATAATATGTCAATACTATCAAATTGTTTGAGCCCATTGAATACAAACTTACTACATTATAAATGTTTATTCGTGATGGTGGAATGAAATAATTATATCCTAAAAATGCCTTACTGACAAGTTATAGTGTACTTGACAAAGCTAAGTCTTATTTGGTACACATAAGTAAATAAATATAGAATCAACCCAAAATAATAATTCATTATCGCACTCCCTTAGAGAATAACCTATGGGAAGGTGTTTATTTTTAAACGAAGACTGATGTACTGGCTAAATTATACAATAGTGAACATTGATTAAAAGTTGATAAAAAAATATAATGTATCGGCTTTTTAACAGGTCACATATTTGAAACCGTAACTTTTTTGTGTTTTTTCTTACAACATTCTAACAAAGAGTCAGATATTCATTTTTACAACTACCTAGTTTTTTAAGATATTGGTGGGTAAGACGACAGAAATAATTTACTAAAAAACAAAAAAAGTAAAAAAAAACATCCAAACCCTAAAAAAACCGGAATATACATGTGTTGAGAGGTAATTTGAATGTGACTTAAGCCAAGCACTGAGGGCTGAGCTAAATCGATAAAAGCGTCTAGGGGCGAGAGAGAGATGCTGTAAGTCTCCCTCCTTGCTTTACTGTAGCGCGCCTTCAACCACATCTCTCTGCCCCAGAGTCTGAGGTGCCGATTCAAAAAATGCGTTAATAATTTATTTCTATTTGAACAGCACATCTAATTACAATTTAATATGTTAATGATTGGAGTAGTAAGTACACTTTACTTATTACATAAACAAATTTAATAGCTTACTCTGTTGAAAAATAAGCAAATCATTAGTGAAAATGAGACTATTATAAATCAATAATTTTCATTAATTCAAGGTTAAATTAAGGAACTATTTTCGTTAATTTAATTAATAAAATATGTACATAAAAACATCTAAAAATGTAATGTAATAACATACAGTGTAGTATACTGTATTAAACTGCTATGAAATGAACTTAGATTATTGCACATTTAGATAACGATGACCATCCTGGTTCAGCTAATAAATTAATTGAAATAATTTTTTTTATATTAATTTTTGAAAACTACATTATTCCAATACAACAAAAAAGGACGTTTTACGTGAAATAGTATGAACAATATTGACGTTAATAAATTAAACAGAAAATGTCCTGTGGTAAACTAAAAATTAAGGCAATTTGAATTTTTATGCAATAACAACTGCCCACCCCACAAGAGCCCTGGTAGCGACAAAAAAATTTCCATGCAAAATTCTTGGTAAATAAACAAGAGAGAGGAGAGTGTATGCATCAATTTGATCCTTGGGCCGGCGTGGCAGGGAAATGCGTGATTTACACTCGTTGCATATGTATCGCCACGTCTAGCGATCGGCCGTGTGACAGAGAGGGAAGATCTTAAATCCGCAAAGAGAGGGAGGAAGGGTTCTGGAGTTGTCGCGCAGCTCGAGTATTGATTTTGGGTAGAAGGCAGCCGACCCTTACCCTTACTTTGTAGAGCGACGTCTCACCGCAGCCTCCGAGTATTGCTCCAGCTTTGTTTTACTTTCATACTCGGGAAAAATGTTCTCAGCTAAAAAAAACTTTTTACTGCCAAAGAAGGACGTACCTTTGAGTATTTCAATAATTCAAGGAGTGTATTTATTGAATATTTTTTTACGATTTGTATAATAATAATTTGCTTGTACCTAGATAGATTTTTTACTGTGTATACACAATCAGCTCATGCCCGTGCATTTAGAAGGTATCGGACCTGTTTGCACATCAGTGGGCCTGCATCATTGTGACATCGGGACCGTCATGTTTATATTACTGTGTGCCAGATTAATTGTGTTTTCTTATGAATGCACTTGAGATGAAGGGTCCCTCACTAATGGGAGTTATGCAGGGGAGCATTTTTTCTCGTCGACAAAACACAAAAAAAAACCAGCTGGAACCGGCCCCCTTTCATGGACATCCCCTTTTTTACTAAAAAATGATTGATGTGCCGGAGGTAGGACGCCAATTCTTCACGATGCGTTGTGGGTGGGCTCGGGTATCGAGCGGCTGAAAGAGGGTGGTGCCACGGGCAAAATGGGCTGAGTACGCACGCCCCACCCACCGGGAAAAGTACAATAGAAAAGTGGGGGTGTCTTTCTGCGTTTTTGCGGGGCATTTTTAGTAACGAGGGGTGGTGTGCGCCCACCCACTGGAAGAAATCCATGATGGCCGCCGTTTTCTGCTCGCATAATAGCCGACATGCGCGATCGTTCCCTCCGCTTCCTCTGTTTTTCTCTCTCGCACGGAAAACCACACCCTAGCGTCCCCGAACTAAAGGCGATTTTTTCCCCCCGTCAGGCCCCACGTGGGCTCGTTTTTTTAGCAAGTAACACGAAGCGTTATCTCCCCTCCGTAAGGCAAAGTTAGACATTTTGAATAATACGTTAGGGCATGTACGGCCTCAGTCCCTTAGAAACAATCCGCGTTGGGTTTAAAATGTAAATTGGAAAAATGCTGCTAGCTTAGTACACAAATGCCTATCTAGGCTCCGCGAGCGAGCATACATTCTACCCCACACCTACACGTACACACACTCTCTCACTAACCTGTTCTGACTTTCCTCTATTGATTTGTCGCCTGTTCATGGCTAGCTATTGTCCCTTTATGTTTTTGCGTGAAAATGGTGTGGCGGCAACTTCTTTCAGTCATATTGATTCCGTTTATGCTAAATCGGACAAAAGATCGGATACTGAAAAGAGTCTTTAAATTATTCCTCATCCTACGGAACTGAAAGTTCGAAATGATCATGAATTAAAATATTAGAAGCCTAGTCTCAGTTAGTTTGACCATAACTGGGTATTATTTTACCATAACGAATATTAAAAACTGCCATAGTCCTCTTTTTACGATATGTAACATGAAATAGGCCTACTTGTGGAGAATTAATGTAGGATATAGAAAAAGTCTCATACTGAATAAATGTACACTTTTTCAATAACTTATTTTAGATATATAGCCTACATAACATGATTATTACACTAACCTCACAGCTATGTACATGGATGTTAATGTTTTGAAAAATTCTGTTGTAATAGATTTCGGAAAACATTTCGTTTTGTCCAAAATTTTGCTTAGACTATTAATGTATTTCACAATAATATATGAAAACAAAAATGGTTTTTGCTCAAAATGTATACTGTCCTTCTAATGTAAAAACATTGTCTTAGTTTGCTCCTTGACGTTTCTTATTAGTTTTTGTATTTTTACCCACAAATTTTAAACCTTAACACCCCAGTGAAACCATATGGACACAAGGATATTTTGATTCCTCGTACAGAATGTTCACATCTCACTTTGTTATCTCCACTGATATTGGTTAAGTCCAAATGCCCAAACTCTAATTTTAAATTTAAAAAAAGGCTAACTAGTACTTAAATCACTATATAACTCCTCAAATTAATAATAGGATTTTTGTTTAGAACCATGGTTTGAAGTGTTAGACCGTAATGTAAATACGCCAGAAAATTAAATATATAAATAAATTTACAATTGGGTGAGAGATGTCGAAACACTTCTTAGTATTAGTAAGCTGACCATAGTTAAGTAGCACCAGCAATTAAAACAAACTTCAACTATGTAATAAGTACACTATTGTGTTATCCTCGTGTATACAGTACAGTCGGCTTATTAGTTTCTAGTGTTTATTGGTTTATTAAAATGAATGTTTCTGGGTTTTAAATGTATTAAATTCTTTCTCTACTAGGTGTAATCTCTAAATCGAAAATATTACGTAAATAATGGTTATTTATAGTAGCTAAATGGCTGTCAGAGCGGTTTCGCTTTCAAACAGGTAACGACTGGCTGTAACAACGAGTTTTCCGACCCACGGATGGCTAACAATAAAACACGACGCTTACGCTCTCAGTTGGAGATCCAGGAAAAGTGCTGAATGAAAAAACGACTTTTCCATCCGTAGTTGCTGTAACCGCCGACAGAAAGCGCCCTCCGCGTTAAAAACAAAAGCTGTCAAACTGCTAAACAGAGTACATCCCGCAATTTTTAAAAAGTTTTTAAGTTTAAATATTATTGAAAGTACACTCGATTTTGGAAACCATATTTCCTTAATATCGATCAAGTATTTCCCCTACTTAGAAGGACAAAACCAAAAGTATAGTTTAAGATGTTTTTGGCTATAGATAACGCAAATTATCAACCCAATAAGAAGTAGGCTAACTTACGAAACAATGAAATAACTAACTTTGATTTACAACAAAAAAGACACATAAAACATAACATTAGGGTAGTAAAATTATGTACTAAAAATGAGTATTATGAAAGAAATTTTCACTATATTTTTACGAATTACAGGAAAAACTTAGACGTTAGTTATAGCGCAATTTTGTTCATTGTAATGGAATACTAAAATTTTTATTTTTATTAGTTCTTTAATTTTATTTGGCTTTTTATCGTTACTTTTAAGACAAATAAACTAAATAAATTTGCTTCATTTAAAGCTATGACGCTATTTGTCCAAAAGTGTTTCCATAAGCTGAGTGTTTTACTAGAAATAGTTTTTCTAGTTAATTACTTTTATCACTAACTACTCAACATCACAATTTAAATTAGTTGTTATAATTTCATTTTTCACTTAAAACAATATTAGATTATTACTTATTGTGGATTTTATGAATTAGTTTTCTATGTTAAACACACTATACGGAAGTCTGTAGGATGTGTTAGTACATATATTTTTATTACTCGTTAATGATATGCTTTAATTGTAATATTACTGAGGCAATGTAAAAATTTCAAACGAAATATAGATAAAAAATAAGTGAGTCTCTGTTAGAATATCTAAGTCTTAAACACTTTTAATAACTATTAAGATCAAATAAATAAATAAGATCAATGTTTTCATGTTGATATTGCTAAATGTACAGATAGTTAAAGAAGTACTTTCAATTAGAATTTCACTAGGTTTCAGATTGAAATCCTTAAAATATTTAATGTCCAATCTGAAAATAATCACCATTTGGATTCGGAAACAAAATATAATTTTTCACGATTCTCATTAACAGCTTTTATGAATATAAATTTGGACAGTTCATAATTATAAACATTATAATTTTAGATATTACAAAAACCCCATATTAGAAACATTTCAACTTTGTAAGTTTAGCTTTAGACAACACATAAAAAATATTATCAGTATGTTTTGTTGAAGACCGAAACGTTACAATGAACGTCTCAATGTTGATGAAGTTATAAAACTAGTAATCAAATAACTATAACTATTAGTAACAAATTAGTTATTAGTTCGGATACCTTTGAAACTATTGTTATTTTTTTTATTGCGTAATAACAAAGAAAATCGGGAATTTTAAAAACTTTTTTGCTTTAAGTTACTCTTTAATTTTACAAAGTTTTATATTCCCTATACTTTATACTAAAAACTCAATTTTAACACAAAAAGTACCATAACTCACAATTAAGTCCTGTGAACTTAAATATTACTGAGAGCTAAAGAAATTAAGCGCATGACATAATTCCAGTACCCACGAATACAATCATAATATGGCGTAACAATTAGACAATGGCCATTAGCATCGTAATAATTCCTCCCTAATATTGTCTCTTTAGGATCGGCGAGCAGAGCTCAAAACAGAAGTAAGTCCTTTCTAAACCCTTGGCCGTGCACTGAGTAGAGAGTCGGGAGTGAGCCATCGTCAACTAATCAGCTTTGGAGCGCCCAGGTCTCTCCGACTCGCTCAAATTGAATCATATCTTTGGCGCCAAATGATCCGCATACACACGGAATCCTTTCAGAGCTTACCTTTACTGCGATCGCAGTGGGATAACCTTGAGTTCGGTCAGGCGTGGAGGTAGATCTTAAAACGGCCCGGGAAGAGGAGCAGACGACGGGGAGAGGAGGGGAGGAAATTGAGCAATTTCTGGTGAAATCCCTTTAATTACAAAGGGGGCTTTGCAGATGGATCGGGAAGTTAAGGGCGCCGGCTTAGAGAGGCGGTGGAGAGCGGTAATGTATGGAGCCGCGCTCCTTAAACTGTACAGTCTAGGCATAATTGATCACCGGAGTCCCGATAACAGTAGATTAATGAGTGGCGGGTCGGGCCAGATTTTATACCATCAATTAGCTGGCTCAGGTTGGCAAAACTGGCAATGTCGGCTCAACCGACAAACTCGTGTTCGTTCTGATGCGATGATCCTCCCGGATCAAAACTTCGGTAAGAAGGATTTGAGTTATAGGCCTAAATTGAGAAAAAATATATACGAAAAAATCTTACAACAGCAAATTTAATTTACCTGTTCTAATATTCATATTTGAGGAAGAGGTTCACTTCTTACAAATTCATCTTGTCAGGACACTTGCATCTTTACAGATTTTAAGCTGAGTTATACTATAATACTGTTTACTATGCTTTGGTGAATTTTACATGAGCATTTTCGATAATATTTTCGGGAAATCAGTTGCATTTTATCGCAGTGTACAATGTAAAAACAATTTACTTGTATTAATCTATTGTTTCCTGTACTTATAGTTATTCACTATTCATATTAACTCGTCAGCAAAATAGACACAAAAGTAATCGTTATACAATCGCAATTTCTGTACAATTCTTGAATACACACAATAAACTGCACGAAAATATAGCCCATCGTATTTTAATAGCGTGGGAAGTATATCAAAGACAAATTCTTAATTATATTCTCTATAGCTACTTTTACATGTATGGAGAATTTCTAGAAGTACATGGTACATTTGCAATCGAATACATTAATTCAAACCTATGTCCGTAAACTACGATCTTTCTTTCGTATGCTGCTCTTTATTAGTATCCATAAATAATATGTCAGTATAGTCCAGTTTTTTTTTTCAGTCCCACGAAATATTTTTCTCAACTGATCCAAAGAAATTTGGTATTTTTAAAATCGGTCTTTGTGATAGCTAAGCGATAAAAACTATTAATAGTATTTGAATATATATGCGATACATATTAAACCGTATGTAACGTGTTTATTAATATTTAAATATGAGTCACGCTTATTTTTAAATTGGATTAAAACATACACTTCAGTTATTTCTTTCGCATTCTCCATAGTAAACATAATTTCAGGACATAACACTTGCGTTGCTATTTTAGTTCATATACATACCGACTAATGGTTTTCTTGTATTGTATCCCAGCGCTAAATATAAAAAATATACGTAAAAAACTAAATTGAATGTTTTTAGTAAAGTATTATCAATAATTAAAATTAATAAAAATAATACTTTTTTAACCGAAAGGTAGCAAGGTAAATATTTCTTAATGCTTGCCTATGTTCTAGTAAAATTAACAAGTAAGTGAAACTCTAATTCAATACTAAGTAAGTATATTTTTATTATACTGATATTTAGATAGTTAATTCTACTAATTTGTTTTTTGATTAAGTATAGGCCTAATTTACTAATTAAAAATTCTTGTTGATTTCAAAAATGATGTGTAAATTTACTAACATACCTTGAGAAGAATACGGCTCTCTTCAAAATTTGTAGATGAACTATTAAGCTAAGCTAAGATTATATTACCACCGTAAAACATTATATAACCCAATCAAACTCAAGCCAAGTTCTTAAGCAAAACGTCAATAACCAATTGTTTAATAAAAGAATGTCCGAATTAAATGTAATATGTACAGCTAATATTTATAGATTATAATTTTAAATATTCTTTACATGTATTGTTAACCCTTAATAGTTACTTGCAGTATGTTTGCAAGCTAGAGACAAAATTAAATGACACATCTCTTAAAGTTTTATTTTAAAATGTTGTGTGTTAAAAATATTTTATATACAGAGATTTATTCTATGCGTACAAAATTGCATTTATGACTCATCTCAAAAACACAATTAATCTATTTTCAATATTTAAAACGTATTTCGGGAGAAAATACTTTCCCAAATGTATATTTATGAGTTCTATAAGAGCCAAGGTGTTTAATAAACACCTTAATGAACATTATTCTTTGTTTAATTAGTGAATTATATTTTAAAATTAAAATATAGTAGTGTTATCTTTTTCAAACTACTGTTAATATAAGACATATAGCCCAGATGCATGTGGTATAATCTCAAGTCTAGGAATAGATTTGCTAGGAATGTATAGATGTCAATATCCATAATTACTACATAATCTAATACTGTCAATCTAATTGTCTCAGTTGTTAATGAGTATTTCAAATATAAACATTGCACTAGCTCTTAACGAATATTCTCAAATACGCAAAAAAGGAAGCACAGGAAGCCGAATGGTTAAATACAAGTCTATTTAAGAACAAGTCCAAAAACAATTGCTTGAGAATTTATTTTTTATTTCGATCCACCAGTATGACCCCCGGTTTAAATTTGTTTCAAAATCATGATTTTAAAATATTCATTGCATATTAAACATGGCAAGTCAATATTCTTGTTACTTAATACTCAATCTTGCTTATCAACACAAAAATGTCATACATGAAATTGAAGCGGTACTGATGTGCATGAAATAAATAAAAGCAAAACAGTGTTTAAGTTTTTACGTCTATCAGATTTGTTACTATATTTGACACATTTTTTATGTTTAAGCGGTTTTGTTTAACATGGAATAACCCTTTTTTGTTTTTAAGTTACTTAATTAATTTACTAAATCGTACTGAAGTAAATGGATTTGAGAGAATTCTATTTTTATAAATTTGTTGTTTCAGAAATTAACTGCATTAAATAAAAATATAACTGGTTAGCTTAATAAAAAAGCAACTACAAGTAATTCAGCCCTTCCACTTCTACTATTTCTCTAAAACTTTTAAATTAAATTGTAAACTAGTACAAAATAATTGTAAGTTTCATGCTAAGAAACGAGTCTTATTTTCTCATATTTTATACCGAACAACTGTTGTAAAGGAGTAAAGTTTTTGTTTTCAAACTTTTCTATCTTTTGTTCCTGTCATCAACAATAGAGGGTCTATATGACTCAATGCTAAATAGCATATAATATAACTGAAACCAAACTGTGACTTTTTAATGATATTCTTACTCATTACAAAAAAACTACTACACTAAGAAAAATATTATTCACCTTAGAAGCGTAAAAATAACGAAAAAATATAAATAAATAAATAAATGCAGCTAACATATAAACCTGTTTCAGGATGTATGATTTTCCTTTCTGCGACTGTGCTACGGTCGTGTGGGTCTAGTTTAATCATAATATTACACATGTCCACTATAGTTACAGTTGGACAGGTTAGTAATGTGTCGCTTTAATACGCTATGGAAACATTTCATTCTGCAATATTAATAGAGTCACAGTTGGGTTATAATTAGAGTACTGGGACAATACCGTTTAATATTGCCTATTAATGAGATCGGAGTCCATTGAGAAGAGCGACTGTAAAAAATAACATCAGCTGACTGTGTGGTGGAAGCACGTGACTGTGCGTGTGTGCGCCGTACTATCGTAGTACTACAGTGCTAAACTGCATACGTGCAGCGACACACCTCCAATTACGAAAACAAACATAAATTAAAAGTAAACACAGAAAAAAACGGTCGTAAAATTGCAAAAACTCGAATCGCGAGGAGAGTGCGCGTGGGGAAAACTGAATGAAAAGAGGGAAAACATCAGAAAAGCGCTGCACTACAAGCCCCGCCCCCTACACATCCGTTATTTTTTGACACGGGCGAAAATATTGTGTCAGTGGCAGCGCGGCCGCGGCGGCGGATGTCGGCAGTCGCGGTCTCTCGCTCTCATCGATTTCGTCCTCGAAGATGATGAGGAAGGCGGCTTGCCCGGCGAGCGAGGAGGGTGGAAACAGCTCGATCGATCTAAGGCCCCTCCGCCTGACCTTAGGGGGTATTTGCGATGAAGAAAAATCACCCCTTACGACCTGTTTTTCCTTCACTTATTAATATGCTGCAAGATTAGTGAGGGAAGTCGGTCGTAATCGCCGAAGATAAATATTCATTTCTCTTGAGAGGGCTTTTTTCTCAGCTCGTTATTTCTTTACTTCGCACCCCTTCTCCCCTCTACTTTTCTCCCCCCCCCCGCTCCGTGCACAATTAGACTCTCCTCTCCCACTTTACGTCTGATGAAAGAAATTCTCCTGAACATAACGGCCATCTCGCCCCTCGCTGCCTTGCAAATTTAATGAATATTTTAGTACCGGGTTTTAAGACTGATTTTCCCATCGAACCTGTCTAATGCATTCACTCTCGTTTAAAATCTAGTTTTAGTTGCGTAGGATAAAAGTCTCCCAGCGAGTAGTAATATTTGGGAATAAAACATGTACAAACTTAAACAAAAACCTTGAGTTGTTATTATACAAAGATAAGACAGAACATGTTGCATTGTGTCTATTGAGTAATGACTTACGTTCAATTGTGTTACAAACTTGTAAACTACCATTACAACTGATTACTATAAGACGTTTACTTGCTTGTAATGAAAAGTTATTAGTGTTTATAGTAAAACGTTGATTCTTATAAACAATTACTATTATTATAAGTCTTAATGCATTAAATACACATAGTGGTTTTTAATAACTTCTGTAATTATTTTCGAAAATTGAAAAATTACAACTTTAAACATAAAGATTTTTGCTATATATTTCAGGGGAAATATTGCTTTCAAATTGAAGTTCCTTTCAAATGTAAGACTTCTTTATGAATAAGAAACCGTGAACTTACATCTACTACTAAACACAAAGAAAATTTCATACGTCATATCGTGCGTGATGAGTGCCTAATCTCAATTACAATTTTTTGATAGATTTGAAAATATAGCTTACTTCAAAGTGAAAATCTTTCTCATGAGATCACATTTTGATTCTAAATTATTTACGCAAAACATTTTAATATTGTTTTAAGTCATTAAATTGCATAAAAAGATATATGAGCTATGAGAACGTATACGTTTATTTTATATAAAGTAGGTATAATTAATAGTAAGTATGTTTGCTGAATTGTTAACAATTATATTAATTATTACTACGTACTTGTAGTTGCATAGTTTTATGATGTTATCACTTACCATGTGTTTCTTTATAAAACTAATGACCTAGTTTAACTTCAACTTTGTTTTCTTTTATTGTAAACACAAAAGAGGCTAATGAAATACGTTTAGATTATGGGTCCATTTGGTTAGCACTTATAATACATTTTTTGTATTATTTGATTTTGAATTATTGCTAAGTATTTGGGAACATGAATTACAAACGTGTCACCCTTTGTCTGAGTTTTTCACTAAAAATATAAGTTTGAAAATGAACAATTTCAACATTACCTTTATTTAGTAAAGTATAAGTATAAAAGTATAAGTATAAGTAAGCTTTTCTACAATACAAGGCACAAAACTCCAATTACTTTTTATCCATTTCAATTAGTAGGCTTAATATGGTTGAAATATTATGATCTGACTTATTTTTGTACATTCAAATCATAGCTAAACTTTTAGTTTCATTTATTATATTTCCATGAAGGGTTTCTGTGTTCCGAAGTAAAATTAAACGAAAAATACAAGATGTATTTTAGAGATATGTTAAATGAGAATGGACATACAATGTCTCAAGATTTAAAGCGCAACATTTTAGAGTTTGGTAAGAACTTACAACATTTTTTACCAACTATTTTTACTAAAAAATTCTTTTACATCGTGTATAGAGTTAGTGATTAAAATTGTTGCGTGACGGCATTCAGGAAATTAGTATTGGCTCTGTCCATCAGATCCAGTCGATAGTAGAAGAGACACTGTTTTAGATGCCTCATCTCTAATATATTGTATAGAACTATAGATCGAATTGTATAACATATACCATTCTACAATTTCTCCTACAAATAAGAAAAGTAAAGTAATACAAAGTATTAAAAAGAGGACAATAGTCATAGAGCAAGCAAGGCTAGATAATTCTATTGAGCTGTGTTTACGAGATATAAATATAAATTATAAAATTACATTTATTGGTAACTGGTTTTTTAAATAATATGACAAGATATATGCGATTAATATATCAGTGAGATTTAAAATTATTTACACAGTTTAGAAGAATAGAACATCCACGTGACGCGTAATAGGCTTGTTGAGGATGCATGCTATATTTCAAGCCTATAGATACATTTTGTCATAAAATTTATTTGTTCTGTAATGTTCTCGTTGCCACCATATTTATCTCTAAGACCAATTTAAATATTATCACTAACGCTCAGCCAAATAAAATCGAGTAACACACTTATATAGAAATGAAACTTCAGGCAAAATTTCAAATCTACAGAACATTTTGTTCTCGATATATCGAGCGGACAGACCGACAGACAGAAATTGCATGCTTCCTACCCCTCGAGTATTTCGTTTTCCGAACGCTTAGCCTAATAAAAAGCCTCTCCTAAGAAACAAGTAATTTTATAACAATTGATATTAAAAACTTCATGGCTATGTATAAATTTATTAATCATATAGAGTTCTATTTCTAACAGTAAGACGAATTTAACTATACAAATTTGCTAAACTAAAAAAAAAATTTAAATCAATACAATACATCAACTGTACCTTAACTATTACAACTGTTTATGTTACATTTAAAATTGTGGTCTTAAAAATGTTGTAATAATAATAATTATTGTTGTACCTCACCTAATATTTAATTTCTTTTTATCAACTGTAATCGAAGTTATAAGGAAATATGTATGTATAACGTGTAAACTGGGTGTGAGTATCCTGTGTAATCTTGAAGTTACTATTAAGTTTGTGATTCTAAAGAAGGACACAGTTTGAACTTTGACCTGCGATCAGGAAAACTGAGGGATTACAGTTCTATGTGTGTTTTGAGCCACTATTGATCTAAAGGTGATTCTCAATTGTCAAAATTCCTTAGATCATATTGACGTCCCTTACAGAACACTGAAATAATGTAACGCCCTAATTTACCGGGAATGGAATAAGGATATACAGTTAACATCTAATTAACCAAAAAAATATTAATGGATTGCTTTATAAAACAACTCAGCTGCACCTTCCCTTGTAGACCTCAACAGTGAGAAATAATAAAAAAAAAGAAAAAAGGATGTCACTTTCTAAATCTGAATTATAAGGAAGTTATTAGATAACTAAAAAAAATAGTTATTTATATTGGAGTTTACATTTCAGAGTGTACTAAATGATAATCCAATCTATTTTATTTTTAAACATAAATCCAGTGAATTTTATGTGTTTTATACTTACTATCTACTGTTGAGATCGCTCTCAGCATTGTTATCTACTACAGATTTCAATCAGTCTGTCAATTTACAATATAATTAATTTGTTGAGTTAATGTGCTTAGTTTTACAATCCTTTTTAATTAGATCTGTTTCCCTCAGTTCTCGTTTTGCGATTGTTACCTTAATGTTTTCCTATTAAATTTTTTGCTTTTATAATTAGCGATATTTCGTATCTCAGACATTGTTTGCGTGATCCTTTACCACAGAAAAGACCTTAATAGCCGAAAAACATAAATTAAAAAATTTTCATATTATTAAGAAAGTTTTAAACAAAATCAGTAAAAGAAGCAAACTTCATACGAGTATGTTTACATTTTCAGTAAGCTTCGAGCACTCATGTTTTCATTTTTCCGAATATTTTTTTCAGCAATCAGTGTTATAATATAAAAACAACTAATAAATAATTCAACAAAGAAAGAGCGTTTATCTTCATTTATTCTTAAAATAAGAATGTTTGGCTCAAGAAATGAAGTGGCGCATTTTATTGCCCAGGTAAAACATAATGTTCCAGATATAGATTATTCTATACGCTAATATGAGTTAATTATAAAAATCTCAAAATTCAGCTGAGAAATGTTGACCGTACTATTAAACTAAAGACTTTCAGACATATTTTGCTCACCAAGTGCCAAATTCATCTGTTCTCTTTTTATCAAAAACAAAGAGTTGTTATTTTCTTAAATAAAAATAAGTATAATTTTATAGACACAATATTTTATAAATAATGGGTGTTAATATACTTTTAAAATTACACCAAAGTCTTAAAAAATAAAAAAGTACTTTTTTGTTTTTTTTTTACTTTTTTAATTTTTTTCTAAAAAAGTAAAATCTTTTTTTGTTACTTGAGTTTTTCTACGTTGTGTACAGGAGAAGCGAAGACGAGAGCAGATTACTGCCATGCGGCCTGCCGGGCGGTGGGTGGTTTCTTTGGGTGGTCTGGTATTGATCCTCGTCTCCAGCCTCCGGCCGCTATTAGTTTCCTAATTTCTTCCCCCTCACCCCTTCCACCCCCGTCCATTGTCGGCCCGGGTTCTGAGAGTAAAATATGCGGCTTGTATGTAAATGACTTTCTTGGCTCTGATGAGATTAGACCGGGCAGCAGCGCCAGCTCGAGTGAGCCGAAAAAACGCTCCCCAGCTCTCTCTCCCCTCCCTCCCGCGCAACCCCGGACGCCACGACCCCTCTTGCGGACCCGGAAAAAAACGGCCTGCGCAGAGCGTCCGGGATAGCGCGTGCGCCGACGTGTCCTCCGCC
Organism: Homalodisca vitripennis; assembly: GCF_021130785.1. NCBI lineage: Eukaryota > Metazoa > Arthropoda > Insecta > Hemiptera > Cicadellidae > Homalodisca > Homalodisca vitripennis. Next base: position 191,688,839 of record NC_060207.1, read on the forward strand.
GTCACCACTCACTTCACACGCCGGCTTCACACCCCGAGTGAGAAAATCACTCGCAAATACTTTCAGAGTATGAAATATTCCTTTGATAAAATGCTCCCACATTCTTTGTAGCATTCTTCAGCCTTCGTTAAATGAACGCGGTCAAGGCACTATTTTGTTGTAGCCTTATTTTCACTCTTACATTTATTACAACACTACAATAAAACTAGCGCCCAGCCTGCCAGTATAAGTCATTCCACAAGTACAGTATTGTTAGTTGTAGAAAAAATTTTATTTATTTTATGGATTTCACAAATATCTTAGTTAAAAATGTTATCGTCTTTTGAATTTGTCAAAACCACCTTATGCAAATATTAAAATTAATCAAAACGATTTAATGAAGTAAATAGTATAAAATAGGGCAGATATACTTGGAAAAATAACGGTACTTATCAAAATTCGTTAATAAAAATAAAGTATATATATATATATATATATATGTATATATATATATATATATATATATATATATATATATATATATATATATATATATATATATATATATAGATAAACTAGATAAAAATAAAAAGTGTAATAAAAATAAAACTTAGATCTTTACCACTCTTGAAAACCTTAAAAGAATAATCAAAATTGTGAATAAACATCACAGATCGATTGGTTCTGAAAACAAAACTTAATTAATCAAATTACGGATACATATAACAATATAAGTAATTTATACCATAAACACTCTGATAAATAACAACTATTCTTGAAAACATATATAATTAATAACTATAATTATAATTATTTGTGTTATAAAACCCAAGGGTTACAAACGAAACAATTCACCTACACCATAGCTTCCCTCTGTACAGTGGAGTTCTCTGCTGGTTTTGCCGAGGTGAAGCTGAAACCAAACGTACAAAGAAACTCGGCTCTCGGGACTACAAGTTGAACAAGCGTTTCAAAAAGCGTGTGTTCTGGCGGAGAAACAACGTTAGCAGTCCCTAGAGAGTGCTTGCCGCAAGAAACACTCACCCGCTTTAAACGTGCATAATATATCTAACAAGAGTTCTATCAGTGAGTCTTGAACAATCGGCGAATCAGTGAATCAGCTGAGAGTCGACCAATCAGAGCTGATTGACTCCGACTTCAACCCTGAATACCAATGGCTTACGCGGCATGTCCTCCCTCTGAATTAACTCCGGTATGGAAAGCGTTTAAAGAAACGGTTCCATCTCTTATTATTTCCAATCCAAATCCAATTGTGCACATTTTTATGAGCATTTGTAATATTTAATCAATTTAATTATTGAGGTTAAAATAACACATTTTATGTTTCTACAGTAACGAAACATAAAAAATGTTACTTTCTTTGTAACAATTGCAGGGTATCTTCCTTCCATTTCAATATTTGTCCTTAACATTCAGAATATTATATAACAAAACTATTATAGTAAAAATATGTATTTGTAAAAGTTGTTATGTAAATAAATTAAATAAATATTAGAGTTTTCACCAAAATTGATCAATTTAAACATTATGTAAACATAATAATTCATTAAAAACGCTTCCTAGTTTACATTTAATCTTTTATCTGTCATCGTGTGGATATGAGACTAAACACACTTTTCTTACCAATTGCTGGACGAAGCTTACGCTCAGCTGAAAAAAGCGATGTTCACTTTGGATTTTGGATTAAAAGCTGCAACATTGTTCTCATTTATTTTTTTTCAGCCAGTTCATAATTAAATCCACACCAATATTTTGTAACTTATAAATTTTCTACTTTTTTAATAGTTAATTATGTTTTAAAAATCCAACACTTGCATGATTTGATGTACATACTACGTTTGCTATGGTGCATAAAGCGAACACTATCAATAAAGCATCCTGGTCGATCACAAAGGTTTTGGAAAATATTTTGAGATTTGTAGTTGGTTTTATGACTAATTCTTACTTCCCATAACACTTTTGCTTTTGGTAAAAACGAAAAATATTGGAATTGGTTAGATTTTTTAAATTTCTAACACGTTATTAATTTCATCGTGTTTTATTTATTGGACGTGAAAATGTGTATTTTTACCATATTCTTAGTAAATAATTCGTTTAAAATAATTAAATAATTATTCTTAAATTTTCAACATGTTTAAAAGTTTCCCATTACACTTTTGCTTTTAGTGAAAATTAAAAATATTGGTAGTGGTTTATATTTTTTTTCTAACGCGGTACTACTTTTATCGTGTTTTATTTATTGGACGTCAAAATATGTATGTTTTTTACATTATTCTTATTAAATAATTATTCTTAAATTTTCAACAAGATGTTGAACATTTCAGTAACATGACTTCAATATAAACCTAGTAAATTAACGTGCGGAAAATCCAAACACAAAATTAATGTATAGCTACCACGCAAAGAATATTAATTTACTTCAGAACGATGCAATGTTGAACACGATATCGAAACAAAATTGAACAAGACTGGTTCAATAAGGATACTTAAAAAGCTGTCAAAATCCGTAATTACATGCATACTCCCCCACATGATCAGGCCGGGTACAAGTCGTGTCGGAGGGTAAGGCATGTCTATCGCGGGTGATGAATGCTGCAAATTGCGAATTTTGCCGTTGCTGATTAAAGCAGAGACAAGCCTTGGACGGACCGGCCCCAAACTTGTCAATTACTCCCCTTGTAGCTCTCAGACAGGATTGGGGTTCCTGCTCAAGACTTGGAGAACAACCCTCTGTGGATCCGTTATAAAATCCTTACTTTTAAGGCTCTGCCTTTTTCATCCTTATCTTGACGAGACAATTTAATGTATATTATTAAATTTGATACAATAGTTTTTTATGGTTTCAAACAAATGGACCGCAACAATTTTTCACTGAGTCTTCAATAGGAATTAATTTATTTTAATTCCAGGAATTTTTATAAACCACTAGGTACTAGGCCTGAATCGTTATGATTAATGAATATGCAAAACATTTATTCATAGTTTTAGTATTAGTACGAAAATCAGAGTGTGATGAATTGCAATAGTTCAAATTTTTAGTCTTACTCAAGGAAGTACTAATCAGAGAGAGTGAATCTTAAAATTACACTGCCAATTTATATAACTGTTAAACGCCTTATTGAAATCTGTGGATACCAGTCCTTATTCCTGTACAAGGTAGGAGTACGCCACACTACGTGTCATATTATTCAGGTTTCGCTGAGGTAACATGCAACATTTCTAATCTATAACTTATTTAATTCTCGAGATACCCTGCGGACAAATAATCAGACAGACAATTATACATATAGAAAGGAATTGGTACAAAAATTACTTTAATATAGATTCCAATATTGGACTGTGTGCAATTTTATTCAAAATGTAAAGTTTATAGATGAAGTCTTTTCTAGATATCTTGTGAAATGATATATTCAAATTTTCAAGTCTAATGCTCATTTCAGTAGGCTATATTATTACTCAGCAACATGTTATTATGATCATACTCAATTATTTATTTACAAATTTACTTAGCCTGCGATTTTCTCCTTGAAATCATGGTCACCCATAAGAACAATGTAAAAATAATCGCTAACGCTCCGAAAAATCCTATTGAGTGACATCCACCGTAGAATTCGATGGTACCTGTACAGAAATGAAGCTTCCAGCAAAATTGTAATTTTATACGTAATTTCTTTCTCGAGGCATCATGCGAACAGATAGACATCGAAATTAAAACCTTCCAGTCCTTTTGCAATATTTAACTACGTTTCACATATTCTAAAATGTCTTTATCAGGTCGTGATCAATCTGAGTGGGGAACTGCTTATAGCTCAATGTCAAAAGGTGTATAATCATCTCAGAAAAAGGGTCTTCGACATCAACACTGTTTGTATCAGATAATATCACAGATTTCCTTCACACTTTTATTTACAAGCCTTGAAGAATAAACTGTAGTAATGTCATATAAGTGAAATAAATGCTAAACTCGCTCCTTAGTCGAGGTAGAAAGTATATTGTCGTTGGCAAGGCAAGAAAAGAGTACCGAAGCGGTAATAGAGTTGAACAGGATAGCATAACGTTATCGTTATAGCAGCAATGGTGCCGCGTGCTGTTTATTTTGCTATATCCCGTTTTACTGCAGATCATAATCTAGCTGGCTACCCAGTAACAGCATTTATACTGTAAACTCATTCCTTAATTTATATAGCGAGTGTAAATAAGCAATCAGTAACTTTAACACTAGATAAAGTAGGAAAGTTATGTATTACAAATTACTACATTATATTTATAAGATTACTAAATCGTTGTATTGGTCTAAAAATGGCTAAAACCTCCATTTTTTTCAAAATAAGTAAACTATTTGCCTCAGGGGTAAATTTAGTAGATGTGCGTATATATCTCTGCGTAATAAAAAGGTAAAAGAAATGCAAAAATTAAATACCTACCAATTCTTAAATCATGGCTTTGTTTTATTGCTTTCAAACTATCAATATTTTTGTATTAACATACAAGCATAAAAATACTGGCTGAGCGGTAGTGAAAATATAGAAATTTAGAAAAAGTACTGCACTCTCATTAGTTCTAAAATCATCACTGGCTTTCTAACAACTAATAAGAGACGATCTTAAAATTTAAGAATTTTTTATAAAGCAGTCTATCTAGCCTAATAAATTTCCCTCGGGTAACCAGGTTTCTTAAATCTTTAAAAACTATTATAGTTTTAGGAAATAATCAAATTATACGATAATTTCCACAAATATTAAATCTCATTGGTGTTCATGGAGATTTTCTTAATTCCTGACATAAGCCCTTTGGCAAGACTCAAAAATAACCACTCAGAATATAAATAATAAATGGTTTTATTAAAACATTAAAGGAACGTTAAAAATAGAACTCATCATAATGCGGTGTTACTTTTGTGAAGGAAGTGACCTATAATTAGCCAAATACTACTCCTTGAATGAACAATTTCAAGAGAAAATCTTGTATAAAGTCCTAAGACACATAGACGTTAAGTTACCTTTGACCGTATGGCGGTAATCTTGAGATCAATCAGTGCCATCAACAATCACAAGCAGCAATCAGCGTTGATAGACGCCAACACTAGTCAGTCGATATCTCTCCCTCTCTCTCACTCTCTACTAACTAGTTATAATGGCACGTCATGCACTCCATACTGACTCATAAACGTAAGCTTTAAGCTGTATTTGCACATTCAGGACGTTTTTCCTTAAAATGTAAGTTTTTTTATGAAGGAATATTATTCTACAACATTACGAATTACTAGAAATAACATTACTATTTACCACAGGGCTATTAATAAGCGAGCTTCAATAAATCATATTATTTTGTATGGAAGCCGAATCTCAGTCAAGGAGTAAATTTAGGTCTTGTCCATTAATCTAGAACGCGTTTTAAATGATAAGGAACGTATTTACGTGTGTCGAAATTTGTATAACGGTTTTGATTTAAAAATTGGCGAATGCCTTTTAAGAATTTTGTATTGAATAAAAAAACCTTTAGAATTTATAAAGCTTCAATTAAAAAGATTGTATATAATATTCAAGCTTAAAATATAAGTTAAGTTTATATTTAAACTTTTCTATCTTAAACTTAAATATTTCTCAAAAATAAGAATGAAAATTTGGAAAAAACTTTCAAAACACTTGTAAATACCTCAACGTTTCAAACTGTAACTATTTACATATAGCAATTACGAAATTAAAACACTTCTTCAGAATCAAATAATAAGATCATTTTACGAAGCTGTAAAGTATTTTTATACATATGGCGTAAGTATTGAATATAAATATGTCTTTAGATTATTCTGTGTGCCTTGCTAATGAAATTTCACACACTCAGTTTACTCAGTTGAGTAAACGACATTTTCCACATACAAAAATACCTAAATAATGTGCGTAGGTAGTCATAAAAATAACATTCACCAGCCTGCCATTGGGTTTTGGATAAATATCTGAACTATATTATACTTATTATACCAACTGAATACAGCAGCAACACCAATAAAGGTATCCGTTTATCAATAAAGGTATCCGTCCACTTCAAAGATTCAGCCTTCTGACTTTAAATATTTCAACAACAACAATTAAAATCGTAAGAACTATTCGAAAATATACATGAAATGATGCATTGATCTCATAAATGTGCAATAAACATAATTGTTTTCGGCTTCAGGGTCTGTCTAGATGTCATAATTTGTATTTGATACTACTAAAATGTTAAGAGATAATCAAATGCCATGGCATTTTCCGCAATTATTTGTCCTACCTAAATGGATTTTATGGGTATTTTTATGTTTTGTTACGTAAGAGTTTTCAGCAGCTTTATTTGAACAGATTAAACTATTTAAGTGCCATAGAAATAGGTTCAAATAATGCAAGACAAAGCGGTATTACACCATTTATCCTCTCACAATAAATTCCTTCTTTAAATGACGAACGATGGACAGCCATAATTTAATTTTTAATCTCAAATGATCATACTGATATTATTGTATATAATTTAGCAGCTGTGATCAATGTATGCTTATCATCACCACAATTCAATCATTGTATAGGCATTTTTTGTGTTTTTTCAAATTTTTTTCCTTTATTAGGACTCATTTGTTTTATATACTGGTTCTATATTTTGAACAGTATTAATGAAAACTGTTGGTTTACACAATAAAAACCTGATTTACAGTCCTTAAATTATGACGTTTGCTGTTATAATCCATTGATGTTTTATATATTGTTATTTTTATCTTTATCTTTACTCTTTATTGTTCTCGTATTATTTTACCAGTTTCAACATCCAAACAGCCATTGCCAATGGTTCTTCATAATGAAAAATTAAGACCACGATTGTATTAGTGGTAGAGGTCAAATAGTAGTATATTTTTCAAGATGAGGCGAGCACGTTAAAGCCACATGGTGTCTGATTATACACAACTAGAGGCGCACGGAAAGTTTAGTTCCCATGTTTGCTGGGGTGGTTTGCGCTGTCGGATGTTGCAGTTCAGTCAGTATGCAGGGCTCCTATCTAAAGATAAATTTACATGTGCTCACCGACTGAACTGAGGATTGAGTAAGCATGTGGCACGGCCGGGTTCTATCCTAGTTTTCCCTCCCCGATTAATGCTTGAAAATCGATAACCTAATGTGGCCATCATCCGTGAAAGTTTAAAATCGTGGAAATTTAAAAACAGCAATGCAGTTTCCCGTGAAGCCAAAGTTATTTGCTAATTAATACTTACTTAAAATGGCCTATTCTTCCAACTGTAGTATATAATCCCAGTAAATTTTAATTATAATAATACGTTACGGAATAAATTGCCATTATGTAATTATTAAATTAATCTACAAAAACTTTATTAGTCAAATTTTTTAAACAGCTTATTTTTACCTCGTCATGAATTCGGTGAAATTTTTAACGTTCAAAGTTGTGATTAAAATGAGGCGACAGAGTAGATCACAATTTCTTGTAAGAATTTAAGGATATATTATTATTAGATTATTTTTTAAACAGAGAAAGCACTTTAAATTGAACACATATAGAATGTAGTAACTTTTTCATGCTGTTAGTATCGAACTTCGCATAACACACCTTAGGAAAATGTGTAAATTATATTTTATTGTTTCATTTATAATTTGGCTTAAAAATTATATTTGTACTAAGAAAAATGTTATTGTTTCATTTATAATTTGGCTTAGAAAATATTTGTACTTATTGTTTTAATCGCACACCAATGAAATATCGCATTTTAGTGATAGGCTTTACATTAGTCTTACTGGTATATTCAATTGCGTCTTAATAATGTCATACATTTGGAAAGTTTAATGTTGGCACTCCTAATTGGAACTTCCTAATTGGCATTTTATTCATGAAGCAGTTCTTATATGTTTTCGTATATACGTGCCACATAACAGATTTTTGTTTATAAATTATTTTGTTTTCTTTTATTCAGTTGCAAATCAAAAATGTATTTCAGTCGGTTATAAAATATGTATTACAAAAAATGGAGAACATGAAAGGAAAGGATAAATTTAATTATACGAAATAAAATTTCGTGCTTTAGAAAAAATACGCTGTTTCAAAGGCGCATCCAACTTAACACCTTATACAAATAACTAGCAGATGTTTTTAATGCAGACTATTTCGTTCTCAATATTAAAAGTGTTATAACCTATTAATACTTATCATACAAAGGTAAACAGTTATATCCAACTCTTTGTTTGAAGTTAGTTATTGACTATGATCGATTTGAAAGGATAACAGGATAATACCATATGCTTGTAACATACAGTGATGGCTAATATTCACTACCGAATATATCCAACTATTTCTGTTACACTCTGTTACAAAAATTACTTTTCACTCTTAATTGCTATAATTGTTTATGAATAAAAACTGTTTAAACTTAAATAAATAGTACGTGTTTACACAACTTTCTTTTTAATACAAAAATATGGTGTGTATTTTTTTAATTGCTGATTGTTACTATTTATAAGTAAAATTTTAATGTTTTTAATAATGAGCAAAGAAGGCAATGTGAAATTTGTTTTGTACTTTAGTTTTAAATTTTAAATCAGATATTGAAGTTTCTAAATAGCTCATATTTGGATAAGTGTTTAAACATCGAAAAGCAGGTTTCTTAGAGCTCTCGCTTAGCGACCACTGGGTTGTAATATTTGTTGCGGGTCGAGCTGACCACGAGTTGTCGCGTCGAGTCGAGACCGGACAGTGTTAAAGTGTAATTTATAAAATAATCGTGACCTACTAGGGGGAGTCGGGGGTTGAAAGGTGGTTCAAAGGGTCAGCTTGCAGAAACCGGTAGGGCAGCCTGTCGGTTCCTCGGTGGTCTACTCTGCCAGCCGTCCACACAGATACGTTTGAAACCGGATAAGCTTTGCGAACAGCCAGCTAGTGGAGCCGGGTTGCGGTTGCAAGTTTAAATTGCATTTTGAACCAGGAGAGGTGGCGCGGCTCTGCGGGTAGGGGGTGGGGGAGGGGATGAGTAGGGTGGGAGGGAGACCTTAGAAGATTACTGAGCTCGTTGCAAATGGCCGAAGGGTGGCGGGGGTGCGGTATTTTTGCCTAAAACCACATTGTGAGGGGAGGTGGCCATTACTGGCCCGGCGTTCTCTTCTCCCCAAGCGCGTATTGATCGAAAATCTTCTCCCCTGAGCCGGCATGACTTAAGATGCTCCCCATTTACCCGCATTTCATTTTTGCCGCTTCCCTTTGAGCGCAAAAATGGGGCCAGAAAGAGTTCTGACCTAGATTTTTCTCCAACGTTTACTGAATTGAGGCCAACCTTTTACTTTTCCCCTCTTTCGTTTTCTTTCCCGAGTTACTTTTAAATATTCTACTATTTTACTTTTAATTATTATTAAATATTACCTTTACAACTACAATTACAGAATTGTAGTGTGTTATTGTTGTTTATTACACCAAAAGCTACTACAACAATTCAATAAACAACATTCTTATTGAAAGATATGATGCAAGAAAGTAAGTTTATTTCATTTTATTTCATGATATTTTTTTACAATTTTTGACCTTATAATTCGGTGAAGTAAATATATGACATGTCGGAAAATCATCTTAAAACTATTTAGCCTAAAAATTAAAACATTTATAAAATACTAAATAGATACAACTCGTGAATTCCACACAAACATAAACATAACTGAATATTACAGTAAACTCATTCTGCATATACAAATATAAAGCATTTGAAATGGGATAGGTTTACTATCTTTGTATTTTTTTGTAAAATAAATCATTTAATCAATTCCTATAATATATATAAATCCAACTGAAATTTATTTTATTCCAAATTCTTTTTCTAATTTTTATTCATAATAAAAATTTATTGTTTTAAATTATTTGCAACTCTATATAATATATATTCATCGAACCTAAAGAAATTCACTTATAAAAAGTAGTACATTAAAAGAGTATTTTTATCGGTTACTTGGCAAAGCAGTATTTATAGAATGCATCAAAGTTTACATTTATATTTAAAGTACTAATTTTTGATAGTGAACATTATTATGCGTTATGGGGTATTATCCAGTGTATAAAATGGAAAAAACACTGTGTTCGAATAAAAAATTATCATTGTGTTAAATTTGATTTTACGGTATTAGTTCCATAAGCAAGTTTTCGACTGTATGACACTATAAACATTTTTTGAATATAATTATACCGTACTGTCAATTTCAACGAACCATCGATACTTGCACTATAGACCAGGTTACAATTCTGTATACTTTTCTCCTTTGTTTTCTAAATCTTTGTTTTGCTTCTTAAACACAAGAAAACATTGATATCTGATTAGCTTATCACTTAAGAATTACCGATTGTTGTAACATGAAGGTCCACTAGTTATACTATTACGGAAGTTACTGAGATTGTTTCTCTACTTATTACCGCTTATTGATTAGTGAGATTAATATGATCATTGTTAACGGTTTACTATGATGTACCAAAATATTTTATTTCTTCTTTGTTTGTTTAACAAAAGTTAATTAATGAAGACTCACCTTTAGCAGTATACTAATTTTGTTATAACAAAAAAGGAAAGATGGAGATTTTCGATACCAAAATAGGAAATAATACCGATACCTCACAAGATCCAGAAGGTTCATGTTTCAATGACGTGACACTACTATATAAGCGTGTCCGTAAAAGATCACACCGTACAATGTGTGTACGATATTTCTTTATAAATACAACATAACATAAAAGTAAAGACAACACTAAGTTTTTCACATAATAGGTTGTTTAATTTTTATCTATTGTCTTCTTATATAATATGTCAGTGTGTTTGTTACGCTAGCATTAGTATTGTCAAATTACAGAAATGATAATCTATTCATCTATGGTTTTTGAGTTTTTAGATGGCTACTACACTCACTGAAATAAGCAACGATTATATAGTGCGTGGAAGAAGCGTTCTAATCCAACTTCTGATTTTATTGACACAATGTATTAGAAAAACTCCAAAATTGAATTTTAGAATTTCCAGGATTTTGACATAAAATACTTTTTATTTGTAGCAGTATACTAGCCGTGGGTTAGAAATGTCCACAGACTTGAAAAAGGATCATAAATAGATCACTAACTTTATAACTATAAGGCAATTTTTTTGTATTTCTTATCATTTCCATCCTGCCTTGGTATTAAGCAAATTTCCAAACTAAAATTTCTATTCCATAATTGTCACCTCATACAAATGTTTTGATATTTTATGCTTACAATATCATATTCAGTCGATACAAACATTTTTTAATTTAATTTCATTTAATTTATGTTGTTAAAAGTGGATAAAATAATTACTTGAGTACAATAATAGGATGAAGTGCAGGCACATTTAAAAGTAAAGATATATCATAACATTGAGAAGGAAACAAAATATAATTAACAACAAATTCAACATTTTTAATTTTAAAAGAGTACTTTAAAGATTTCATTTCTACATATTAAGGAAATAAAACTTAAATAGCAGTCGGAAAATTCAAATAATAATACTAGTTTAAACTGTATAGTATGTAATGTAAACTTGCTAAAAATGTAAGAACTTAAAAAAGATAATCGCTTAACAAATTTGATGTCAATTCGGCCTCCTAAACGAGGGTATAATACACACAACACGTGTTGCCGACGGAAAAATGTAATTGTGAAAGAGGAAGCGAAGGTATGTTTGTAAACATAGTCACCTGACCAGCGCAACGTTTTTATGCCCTTGTCCTCACCCCCCTCCCCCCTTCAGCACCCACCACCACTGCCACCACAAATCATTTTTTATTCACCGTTTCATTCATTCCTCTACGTTTTGGTTTTGGAAAAATATGTTGTCAACAAAAGTTTAACCGATTGCTACCGATAGGTGTTAGGGATCCAACGGCTTTTCTTGCGAAGTAGCCAAAAGTACACTCTTAATGTTAATTGGGATTGTTTTTACGAGTATTAATGTTTTTAATTTTTATAGAAACAATGCGCTTTTTTCCATAGATTTCAAAATTGTAAACGGCTAGTCTAACATCACTAATAACATCAACTAATAATCTGTATTTTACTCTTAATACCATTTCAAAATATATTAATTTACAATTATATGATTAAATATTATAAACTTTATAGACATATTATTACAAACTATGTTTTATTACTGTTAGCAAACTATGAATTTAAACACCATTAAAATGCAATGTAATAAATTTTTTATTGTTTTTTTATTATGGACGGTACTTTTAGGATGAAGCAATTTCTAAAACTATTGCATGGGTTCTCTACAGATGGATATCGAGATTCGGATGGTAAAACCAGATCGTGCAGGGTTGCAGGAGGCTGTGCCAATGCAGGATACAAAACAGGTTTCTCGCCCACCCTGCCCCAGTGATCTGGATACTAGGCTATACACTTGCAAATAATTATTGTTCGATTCAGTCTTAAATTTAAATATTATAATCAGGCTGACCGGTTAGTGGAATAAAATATAACGGATGTTTCATACGGAGGTTGCACACGTACCGGTTCAGAACGCGTTCTCAATCTGTACACCGGTGATTTCATTAACTAACACCCCCGCTCTGAAAGGTGAAGGATGAAGACTCATTCATTCAAAACCACGTAAAGAATTGAGTTCTGGTTTGGCAGAGTAAAATAATTAAATCTGAATAAATCAGTTTTACTCTTTCTTGAGTCATCCTTTCAGAAACACCACGAAAACTATGTAAAATTGTATCGCCAAATCATGAAAACTTTATACGTTTCACGCAAACGTAGGCTATCAAAATTTATGGGTTTTAAGATGGTTCTTTCTCCTCCAGTATCAATTGATTTTATTATACTGAAATTTGAGTGAAAACTGTCCACAACCCATTTATAAATGTTCGTGATCTCCTCTGAAATCAACCCATGATGATGGTCTGATAAAGATTATAAACGATTTCAAAAACAATGGAACTAGATACTTTTCCTAGGTTCTACCAACTTCTAATAAGATTCTTACCCTAGACACAAAAAATTAAACCAAAACGAATTTTCACCACTAGAGATAATACGCCACGGAGTCGTAATTCAAACAAAAGGTCATTAAATAGTTAAAAAAACACAATCGTTAAATCTTGGCAAACTGGAAAATATCACTGTTTCTTTGGGAGTAAGTTCTGATTAATTGTAGAAATGCCTGCACTTAAGAAACCATGATCACTTTTTGTATGTACTGCACGAGATCGTATAAACCTGAAAATGACGTCAACCTCATAGCACTGTAAGACAAGATCTTCATACATGTGTGATACTATAATAGCATGACAGTGTTTTATTTACAATATTCAAATCTATTCAGAGTACAAAATGCAGTTGAATGAAAGTCGTGTAAATTTATATTTTCAAATTTCAGAGGACTTGCATCTCGGACGAAACCAACATCGTACAGTTACAAGAAGGATTATCTTCTAATAGTATATTATAAGTTCAAAACTCCGTCTGATCTAAAGAATGATTTGTCATCTTATTTTCCAAATTTAACAAGGATGTTAACAACCAGTCGATAAATAACTTAATAAATGTAACGAAAGCAAACTATACATTGGATAATATTTAAAATGTAAGGGATAAAGACTACAAACATTGACAAAAGGCTTGTTGTTACGCGAGGGATAGAGTGTGCCGGGATCTGTTAACCAAACATATCGACACGGTGGGTACCTTGGGCGAAGTAGTGCTGGAGATAAGCAGTGATTAGTTTATCTTGGCGGCACAGCCTGGGGCGGAGCTGTAGGCGCGTCAGCACAACTGATTTAACTCTTGACCATACCTGGAAATGACGCAGCACACATCCTATATTGCTACGGATTTGTGTGCTAAAGTGTGGTTAAAAACTATCAGTGGTCCATTTTCTGCGGGTGGAAAAGGAAATTATACAGGTTATACGTAACTAGTTTTTTGTTTGCACACACATTCTCATTCCGTTTTTGGTCGAATCGATTTTGAACACTCAACTAACATTTTTTGAAAACATTTGCACAATTTGTTGAATGTAGTTATTGTTCAAAAATAATCGCAAATATTAGGCTAAATAAATTACATTACAACGTAACATAAATAGCAAAGTATAATAATTTAGGTGCAGTAAAGTTTGATCTTGGACTTTTCTAAAATTGCAATTCGGATTTTATCTCTCTTTAAATGAAGGCTGAAAAATACACACGTATTTTGTATTTCCATTATATATTTTCATTTATTGTATTGGTGATTGGGTGTTACTAAGGCTGGTTGATTTTATTGCCAAATAGTACATGGACGTTTTAGCGTTATAAATTTGAAAATAATTTTTAAACCTTTTTAATACGACTTACAATTGATTATTTCAACGTGCCATAGTTTTACATTTAACGTCTAACAAATTACATATTTATTATCCTTTCTAGCAACTACTACAAAGTATTTTTGGAGTTTTCCGAGTCCGCTTTTCGAAATCTAGTTAGTTATTGGCCACAGTTAAATTTCTTGAATTTCACAGTTGCTTTCAAATGCAATTTAAGTTATCCGATTTAATCCCTCCACATATACACAAAAGGACTAAACAGTTGTTTTTTTTCTGTTTTACGATAAATTTTAGAAGACTATTGTTAAAATGAAACAAATCTCTCAAGATCTTCTTCCACACAATTGAATTTTATAATTTAACAAATAAGTTCATTATTTTTAAGAAAAGAAGGTGCGTCCCAACATTGAGCAACCGTATAAAACGAGGTCGTGGGGGTTTTACATACTTCGATTCATAGAAGTAATAATCATTTGTATATTGAGTACGATTACTACTGCTGATTGATTTTCCGAGTACATTTAAGCTAACAGACAGATTAACACATACAAACATTAAAAAAATGTTATGTCGTATAAAATTAACTTTAACTTTACAATTTGGTAATATATATATATATGAGTATATGTATTTTCATAAGCAAAAAAAAAAAAAACAAAACAAAACAAAAAACAAACACGATATTGATTAACCATTTAACTTTGATAACGAAGCAACCTTTCTTAAATATAACATTACTGATTAGTTGGATCCAGCTACCACATTTCTTATTCCAAATGGAAAGTTAAATAATATGCACATAAAGAAAATGTTATTGTATTATAATATCTTTTCAAAGTCTTACAAAGATGATAACCACAGTAGGATATTATTCATTCGTATGTTATATTTTTTTGGTTAATTTTTTCCTTTTAAAAATAGTAATTATTTGATGATTACTAAAAAAGCTACATAGCTTTTACTTTTTTTATCAACAGTAGAGTTTGAACTTTTTATCTTTGTTAACGTGTAGCAGGTATTTGTTCGTTTTCTTTCAAATCAACAATACATCAAGTGAATATAGAAACGAGTAAAACGTTAAATAATCAGTTTAATGTGACTTTAAAAGTAAACATTTAGTTGTTTTAGTAACCCTTTGGAAGAAATACAACCACTTGGAGTCTGCGACGTGTGATAAAAATCAATAACTTTATTAGGTCCTTATTATTGTACTCATAAAAGTGACAGTATCGCCATCTACTGTTCTTGTGTATTAATGTCCCCACACTTAACGTAGCTGCTATGGGAAAGATTAATTCAATTTGAATATTGAGTTCAGCTCTGTAGAGGTTTTTGTATCTATTCAAACGGACTCCATATTGCATCTATTCAAGCTCCATATTGCATAATTCAAGTCTGCGACAGTGTCATACTTCAGATACTCCACTAAGAGCTAAGGAGCTCAACATTCCTGTCACTATTAGCTTGTCTGTTTCACCTCAGGTCTTGAGTTGGAACTCTAGTCAATCACGAAACTCTCACAGATCCACAGATAATCATCAGAGCCTAGGCTGAAATAATGTGATAACGTTTCGGGCCAGAGCTACAGATGATCCAGCATAAAAGAACCAGGCACATAATGATGTGCGTGGGTTTACAGAACTGAACAGTTCTATATCGTTAATTGCTTTCCAAACGCGACCGCTACCAACTAATCACTACGATCATTAGTAGACAAAGAATAAATTATAGCAATCATCTCTAAAACGTGTGTGGCTGTGGGGAAAGAGGGACGGCGATCAATTATGCAAGATGAAAAACTGGAGTAAAGAGAATTCAATTAATGGTAGTCAGTGTAATGAAGCTAATAAACCTGGCCGGTGTGGCTCGACGTCGGGCGCAATAAATATGTTAGTAACGGAATTGAGCGCAGTTACACGTTCTAGCCGACTAGAGCACCTGCGCTAGCATAGAACACTCTAATTTACTGGTCCTATACTGTGTAAATCACTGCTGATAAAAATGATTCAGTACTCAGGGTACGAAACTTAAAACAGTTGTAACATATTCATATTATTATAATTCTTTTTAGAAATCTCCAAAAAGTATTATAACTTTCGATAAAATAACTTTTATTAATCCAATGATTGTTAAAATATAAAGTAATGTTCTGTTCCTCATAGGTCAAAAATAACAAGATTAAAATTTTTAACTGTCATCAATTTAGCTATGGACAATTTGTTCTATAATTTTTGCCAACTACAATTTTAAAATATAACTAAGGCATGTATACTATAGTAGTCTTGTAATTAACATATATTCTTATTGTTTCTATTGTTATTAGTTTTGTTTTAAAGCGAATGGAAATTGAAATAACGGATTTGGGACATTCTTAAATGAATTAAAAATTTAAACCCTATAGATCAAGACATATCATTGAAAGCCTGGGTTGTGGCAAATAAACTGTTGTTTAATGCACTTGTTTAATGTTCAAGGGACTGAAATATATTGCTTGAACTTCCCTTGAGTATAAAAGATTAGTTCTGACCATGATACTATTACTAAAGTCTATAATTGAGAGCTCTTAACACTATTAATAAATTATAAAGCTAAACATCTAAGCTTATAATGGTATGTCTCATACTATAGTATTCTTTCAATATCACACTGCGTATTAATGAGCAAATCTAGAAATGTGCATTTGATGAGGAGACGATTGAATATATTTTGTATAACTTGGTTAGGTTTAAGCTTTGTTTCCTTGAACTTTACAATTAACCTTTGAACATTTCATTGTACCAGGAGAGGACAGGACGGGATTAAAATATTTGCAAAAGCATGAGCAGACGGACAATTTATCGGAGAAAGCAAAATGTTGGCGAGTTGATGAAATGACTCTAGCAGATGTAGAAGACTTGTGTTATAATTACAAGTCCATTCATATTCTGCAGACAGGAGCCCACTTCAATAGCAGTCGAGTCCATGTTTCCCGACTGACAAGTCATAACTTAGAAGGAAACGCCGGCACCCGACAGACATTTAAATGAGCAGGGGTGGTCAAGACGAGGGTTAGGGCGGCCCGTCACGGGAGGGAAGCTTTCCTGCCCAGGACCTTCCTTGTTGCCACGCGCCCCTCTCCCTTCCACCCTCTTATCTTTATTCTTCCTCCTTAGGGCCACTTGGGATTAGGGACTCCACTTGCCTTGCGTTGCCAAATTAAATTGCCGGCCATTCGAGCCCGGTCGATACTGTGGCAATAAACGCCCTGTTTACTGTTACTGAAGGATTTACTACTCTCTACGTTTATGTTTTAATTAACATTTCACCTCATTTTATCATGGCCCAAGCGAGGGTTTCCCTTAACGGGTGGCTATAAACAAGGATCCGATTTTATAAATAATCCCATTACAGATGGATGCGTGTTTTTCAGATATCTCCTTTCGTGATTCCCATGGATTTAGCTTCCATTTCTGAAATCTGAAGATAGTTGTTGTTGTTATTCTTTAAGATTGTTGTGGCTGAGCGTTAGCGAAGCCTATCTATCACTCGTCGGGCTAAATAAAATTTTCATTTATGTCTGTCTGTATGTCCGTCCACACGATAGCTAGAAAACTGACCTATAGACTTGAAATTGTTCATGAAGCTCCATTTCTACAGAAGCAACACTGAGTTCTATGATAGTGCATATTCAACCATAAAACTTGGCTGAGCTTTATAAATACTAAAATATTGTTATATTGTTCAATTGTTGAAACTTATAAGTAAATCTTTAAAATTATCTATTCCTAAAATATTTCATAGTATTCATTCTCATTCACTCCAAAACCGTAGCAGTTGTCAGGTAAAACAAATTAGTTCAGTTTAAAATTACTAAATTTAATTATTATCGATCTATTAACACGTATACGAATGTGTGATAGATAAAGACTTTAATTTGGCTACCGTTCATATACTTTTATACTTCAGTGCGAACAGTATAAACTAATTAATCGTTATGAGAGTTCGATTTGCCCATGTGACGAAACCGTTGCCAGCACAAGTTATACGAGGCACTTGACGTTTGTGAGTTGTATCATAAAAGCAGTCTGTTGCTATGAAACTCATACGTACTCCATTAATCCTGCCTTGCTTGCTAGGGCTTCATGTTTGTGCTTCAACTGCGCAAAATCACCCGTTTTAGGAGGTTTGAAGCTTTCACGCCTCACTTACATACTGAGGCTACCTCTGAGGTTTCTGAGGCTACTCAAACATTCTATTATTGAGTTAAATGTTACCTAAATATTTTTTAAATGGAAAATATACTGATTTTTACTAACCTAATTCCTAGTCATTTTGAAATTAGTATAATTCACATTCGAAATTACCATTGATTTATTTATATTGATTTATTTATATTGATTTATTTATTGAATATCAATAGGATAACGTTATCTTTAAAATCTTTAAATAATATAGAGTAGTATTGCAATAGTTATGTAGTTTGTACAAAAGTATAATTATTTACCTCCTTGATCTTACCTATATGTTTTTTTTTGTTTTAGTTAAAATTTTTATAAATAGTGACTCTGTGATTTTATATTAAATCAAAAGTCAGAAGAAATAGGCTTTATATCAACAGAAATATAACTAACATATTATTCTTATGGGATTTACATATAGTCGATATCTCAAAATCCATTTAAAATACAAAAACATTATTATAGGCTATACGAGTTTAGAAAATGTTATAAAATTCCAGGAAGTTAGAAACGGGGTAGTCAAGTTATATAGAAATGTTCTGTAAGTGCTACCATGAGGGGAGTTTTAACAGGCCGAATCCCTATACAGTATACACAATTTATCTAAAATACAATTATTAACATTGAATATTATATAACATATTAACAAAATACATGCCTGGTCAAAAATATTAACTATCGAATGGGAAATAAACACTATACTTTAACACAAAAAGACTTTAACATTGAAATAAAATGTATTAACCAACAAAAAGTTAGTTAAAAATGTTTGAATCTTACTTACTTCTTGTGAAAGCAAGCAAGAAACTTGAATGTTGGGAAAATTCCGTTTTATTCCAAACAAGTCTCGAATTCAATTAAATGATTCATCCCCTTTCCCACGATGTTCCGCAATTTATCAGGAGAGAAGTGCATCACACCCTTGGATAAGATATAAAGATTTACATTAGCATTTCCAAAAGGGGTATTAGGCAGAACAGGATCCGTTATAAGGATGCTCCTCTGACCGGGGTCAGCTAGGGCGCGGAACAGGTCCTGGGATCGTGTGAACTGTCTGTAGGGCAGCATCCCTAACACCTGCCCTAGCTCAGGTGGGAGAGCTCACAGTTGTGTCTTGTCCACACAGGTGAGGAGGGAGGATGGACGACGACGACGCTGAAGAAGACGAGCCGGCGGAGACGGAAGAAGAGGAGCTCTTGAAGAGATGTTCTTGTCCGTGCGGACGAAGGTAAATACAGTATAAGGTAATCTAGTTCAAATGCTTAGTTTTGGATACAGTTTTAGGAGTGTTAGTGATAATTTCCTTTGTATACTTTACTTATAAAGTTTAAAGTAACATTAACAGTAACAAAGATGTATAAAATATTTTTGGTTTAGTTGAAATATGCTGCAATGCAAGAAGATTTGGACTGATTTAAAATAAATCAATTCTCTATTTAGGAACACTTTTTAATTAAATGAAATTATTAGAATCATTTAGTTTTACATAATTGAGTAAAGAATTTTACTAAAGGGTAAATTAGTAACAAAATGTAAGTGGACTTTTTACGTTAAGTAAGTTTTACTCTTGAGGTGCAAAAAAGTATTTACATATATTGTTGATGCCATTTATTGACACATAAAAATATGTTAAAATAGTAATTTTTTAATGTTCAAAGTTAAAAATAAACATTACAATATATTGTGTTACGTCTTATGTTTAAAACATAGGTACTTTAAATCACAGCATTAAATTACATGTACACTGTTTGTTGTTTGAGATTATAAATAATAATAAATTTACTGCTTCGAATTTCTTACTGCAGTTAACAACTTTATTACTTATTTAAAATTAAAATATTTTGATTGTGTTAGATGTTGATACATAAGTAATATTAACCATTCATGTACGGTTTCCTTATATGAGTCTATAAATATAATTTATATTTAGGCAATTACCATGTTTTAAACTTAAGATTTTTACTTTTTTATAAATAAAATCTTTTGAAATTTAAAATGGCTTGACGTTTTAGATCCACGTGACTATGAAATGATTCATACACCGATTGACAATAAATAGGAAAATTCTCCACGTCATAGTCAGGCTATCAATCGACAGTAAAAGGTCTGGTTTGTCAGAGCTTTGAACTGGATGTTGTGTTGGAACTTATCTCGAGCAATGTCGAACATCTGTCACGTCCATCGGACAATTTTCCCAGATTAATCTCCGACAAGTTTCCACCCGTTTAATCGCATCTGTGAAATATGGGAGACTGGAAGGTGTCTGATTTGGCTGCCGATGATCGCCATCCGTCAACCTTTTCCGATCGGATCCATCGGGCCATTCATCCGCGGAAGAATGGCTCTTCATCCGTCACCCTCCGGCACCTGTTACGGACGACCCTCTTCGCCGGTCTATTAGGATAACAGGTGCCGTTTTTCATCCTCGCACGGGCCACCTGAGGCCGGTTTCCAGGCCAGGGTCGACGCGTGCGCGGAGCCAGCCGGTACCGGCCCGTGGAGGGATCGACCCATTGTAGAAACCGATGTTACGACCTTTAGATCTCGAGGCCCAAACCACAACCCTTTGGGGTGTGAGAGACCCTTGAACTTTCTCGTGCAGGCCAGTAACAAGATGCTCACCTACTGTATAATAATGGTGACATTTCCATAACAGAACATCACTATCGTCAACTTCCTGCAGTCCAGATCCGTAGATGCATTTGCTATTATTTGTAACGCTAAAACTATAACTCACTGAAATTTCTTTAACATTTTATTTCAGTGATAAAGTTCTCCTTAATTTATAAAGAGTTTAAAATATTAATAATGTATATCACAAGGTAAAAGCTTCGCTGAGGTTTAGTGCAATATTTCAAATCTATAGATTATTTCATTATACAGATAGAGCGACAAATAACACACACCGAAAAGAAATTCTTACATCTCCTGGTAATCAAAAGAGAAATGGCGTGAGCCTACAGAGAAATAGGCTTCAGCAACGCGCAGCCTATCCATGGTTTGACAATCAACATTTTAAATCTCATTCTTGCTTAAGTATAAATGAAGTTTCATGCAAGATTTATATTCTAAATTATATCTTTATCGAGATATCTTACTACGTTATTATTCACATTTTTTTCATTGATTTGAGTGTCATATTAGTGCATAATAAATTTCTTTACATCAACTCTCCATAACATTATTTATGTGTCAAGATAGTTAGGATACATGTGTTAATATATATATATATATATATATATATATATATATATATATATAAAATATGTTGAAATCTCTTATGAGGGTACTGAGTTTGTTTACGAACGTATTTACTCTGCTACTTCCCCGTTGTCATCATAGTTACCCATAAGACCAATGCAAAAATATTCGCTATAGCTCAGACAAATCTCATGGACTCACATGCACAGAACAGAACGTCCGCATTGTATGTATTATAATTACTGTTAAACTATTAAATGAAGATCTTAGTATTGATTTTTTGAAAGCAACTCACTTCTATTGTAATATGGACAACTATATCTAATACTAACATACACATTTACTGAACAAAGTTATGATCCCATTTAAAACTTCATTTCATGTAATATCGAGGTTGTAACGAATCAAAATCATGTATGAACATGAATCCTATACAGATATGTAATATTTATATTGTATAGCTGAATAAGAAAATACGTGTTAGTAATCATCAGCTATAGATTGATTATGAGTAATATTATAGAATTGAAGAGTCAATTAGTATAGTATAACCACTAAACTGCTTTTCTTGACACCTATAAAGGAATTTCATCTAAGTAAGGCATAGGTCATCAGCAATGCTAGTTTTGGTGAAAGTTGAAATTGGAGAGTACCGAAAGGGTTAAAAATATGAAACGAAATGGTATTTTTCAGAACGTGAGAAAATATATGATGTACAATTTTGCTATGTATAGTAAATAATACATATACTAATAGTACATATTTATATACCACACATAACTAAATTTTACCACATATATTTACTCAGTTTGGACGAAAGTGGCAACTTGTTATATCTTTATTTAGTCGTCTGATAGTGATATTATTTATGTATCTGACGGTCCGTTTGAAGTGTGTTAAGCTAAGGAAAATATGATTTTAGAAAAGAAATATAGTTTTATGTTTTTAACCCTTTCGAAACCCTCCCATTTTGAACTCGACCAAAAATTCAGCGGCTTACGATCGACACTTTATTTGGGAGAAATTTCTTTCCTATTTAAATAAAAACCAAGTTGTGTGGATACACAATGTTAAAGGCCTCTCAGATCTTGAAGTGTGTTTAGATCGTAGAAACACCTTATTTTGTGTATCTATAATTTTAACCAAAAATTTACACCATAAATTATAATTGTATGGATAACGCAAGAAACATTGAAATTCTTACATAATATACCTTTGTGTGGTAGGCTTATTCTGCGCTATTCATGTGTACATCTGTTGTCAACTAAGAGCTTCGGTAACCTAGTTGCCAGGTGATCCTGTCCTGAAGGGGCTGGCCGGGGAATAATTGCGTTAAAAACCCATCTCGGTGATTTTTATTTTCGAAAATTAGGAGAGCGTTAATGATGCCACAGCCCCGAGCTAGGCGGGCGTGACGTGTGGGTGGTTAGCAGGGGGGAGGGGGGGGGGTAATTTGGCGAGTCACCCTCGACCTGAGGAGAAAATATACCGTGTAAATGTGAGCTGGAGACGGCGGGAGGAGGAATAGACGCCTTGCCGTTCATACCGTACATTAGCTGGGCTACAATAACAATAACGGCCGAGTCTTGGTTACAACCTGCATGCTTTATGTTAAAGGGAATGTTTCAGCTAAGCCCTTTATGTTTGGCTCAGCGAGGAAAACTCGATGTTATCGTATCCCTACAACGATCTCGGTCGTCTTGCCTGGGGAGAATATTCCTCACCATTTGGTTAATTGGGCGTTATATTTGTATGTCAGCTTATGCTACCATAATCCAGCGTAGTATGAAAATAATAATTGTTGCTCTTGAACATGAAATATTTCATTCACATTAAAGCAGGAAATAAACACAATTTGAGTTTAAAATAAGTTATTGTAAGTAACCCCAAGTATCGTAAAAAAACATTATTTATTTCGTAATAAATTATAAACATTAAGACAGATGAATTTTTGTTGCGAATCATTGATTATTCACAGCTTTGTAAGGGTAGAATGTCAACTCTGTAGGCTTTACTTTGTGAAGAAAACACTGTGTTCAAGTAGCCTATGTCACATCCTATTACTTTCGTATTCAGTAATTGAATTGAAATAAGTCTCTTGTTGTTGAAATTAGTGGAAATATTTTAATTTTATGTTTATTTATATACATAGTTCTAAATGAAAAATATATTAATACATCAATTTCATGCATATTGGAATAGAATTAAAACAGCGTTAGTAGGCTAGAAACTGGTAATTTATTACAATTTTGTTAGAGCTTTTATGTATTGAAATATGTTGAAATTTGGAATTCAATAACATAGAAAGTTAATTAATTATGTTTTTGCCACATTAAGATTTCGATTTCGTGTCCTTTAGTAGGCCTAGTCTTTTGTGTCAGTGATATTTATACTTTTGACAAATCATATGATAAAATAAACGATTGCAAATTCTATATTTAAGAACAAATGAATAAAATAAATATATGTTTAAGACTTTTATTAAAATTTATTATTGAATAAATAACTTGCTCAGTTTAAATTTAAGATTTGGTGGATTATTCCAAGTTGAAGTCGTTATTTAATTAACATTATCTAATTTTTTCTATAACTTTAATCTTGAAATAAAAAAACTCACTGTAATTTTAGTTTTAAATTTATTGGTTAAGTAAATATAAACATCCTATTAACAACTGTTCTAACATTGACAGGATGAAACTACATTTTTTTATTAGACAAGAGATGAATAAAACGGTCATTCATTGCAATGGTCATACAGTATATTAAATTGCGTAAATTTGTGTTTTCCACTTTTCCACAAAAAGCTTTGATTTTTATACTCTTGGTAAGGAATAAATAACTAAAATACTTGGGAAATAACAACAATTTTTAATATTTGGATCGACGCAAATATTTATATACTAGTAGATAACCTCAATTATATCGGAGCTAATCTCTCATCAATAAGTATATATTGCATTAAATATGAACGGTCTTAAATTTGCCTACGGAGACTGAAAAGAAAGCCATCCATTTCTTTAGGCTTTCATTTACTACACTGTTATTGGTACTGTTTCATATCGATGAAACACAACGTTAGATTCTTCGATCGCAATATTGTTTGATGGATGCAAGTCAGTAATGTTGTTTGTATAGGAATCACTTTCGGTTAATAACAGCCCATCCCATAACCCCCTCCACAGGTTTCTTGTTAATTTGAACAGAATGATCAAACAGTCGCCTACGTTTGTAACAGGGGTTGCTCAAATGTCCGGAGCTGGCTCATTTCTAAATGCACCAATAATTATTCGCCGTGGGCGTGCACTTAATGATTGCGGTCAATTTTGTGTAGCTTCGGGAGAACTTATTCATTAACCAAGTATTCGAGCAAGGCAGTACATCAGATGAAGTTGCTACTGCCTAGGGGAGCCATTAACGTTATAACTTTCTGTTACATTGCCGTTTAATTTGCGAGCTAGTAGTTACTGCCGTAGTAGTTTTAGTTATGGTCAATGGTGATGTTTTGTTTCTGATTTACTCTAATATGTTCATTACATAGAGAGTAACAGTATAGAGATTTATGTAGTGTTAAAAACATTTCATTTAAGAAGTGACAAATTGTTTTTAAGTAAAGTTCTGTTCGAATTTATTTGCCTGTGTAATGTTTCAATGTGAATTATTGACTCTTAGACTCCGTTTAGTTTATCAGTTTATCATTACTTACGAAATATGCAATCATTAAACCATAAGTTGAGAGTTAATAATAGTACTGATTAAAGTACTATTAAGTACTGATTAAAAGAACGTCGTTAGTTTTCAAGAATTAAATTGGAAATATATCACTATTTATAGTGGTCAGAATATTTAATCCCACACGAGATTATATTAAAATTGATTAATTACTACTATAGGCTAATAATTTGAACAAAACCGTGTGTGTGTGTGTGTGTGTGTGTGTGTGTGTGTGTGTGTGTGTGTGTGTGTGTACGCGCGCGCGCGTGCATGCGTGTAGTTAAGTACGTTCCTTCCCACTTTGCATATTATATTTCTTCTTTGATTTGATTTCATTGCCTAATCAAACCTTTAGCTTTTATCAATCAGAAGTTCAAATCAAAATCTTAAGTATTTGTTTAGGAAGTAATGAAACTTTGTTATGTACATATCAAAAAGACAATAGTTTTGATGTATTCAAATCAAAACGTTAGATTAAATTAAATTATTATTATTATGAATAACATACATAAGATTCTAAAAATTAATCGTTCATGATTCACCACAAGGGAAATTTCAACGTTTCTTTAACGGTTTATTTTATTAAAAAAAAAAACTATACTATTTTGTTATTGATTGGACATTGTCCTTTATTTGGTAATATACGTTCAAAACAACTACAAACTAGGATAGCTTGGAATTTTTATTTGAGCCATTGAAATTTTAGGTATAGTAGGTTATGATAAGAATAGACAGAAAAATATAGAACGATTTCCATACTTCACAATAATGTATGTTCATCATGTCTTCGGTGTGCATTATTCTCTTTTAGATATTCTTAATTTGTAATACAAACGTAAGAAACATAAAATTACGAAATGCTTTTTATAATTCCGAGTTTTCAGTGGTCACTTTTTAACGGAGGTACTATCTAGCGGTCAGCCCTGAAAGCTGAAGCAACTCGAACGCCCCTGGTAGCAAACTGTAGAAGCTTTATTGAACATATTTTGAAAGTTTTTAGAGGATTTTAAATTTTAAAGCATTTTTATAAAATAGATGATTATTTTTAGCTTAAATGTATACTTGTTCTCAACGTTAAAGCAATAAAACTACATTAGAAAACTTATAAAACTAATTTTAAAAATTCCATTCTTATTTATTTACCTGGCTAGTTTAACATTATTTAAAAGTTTTAATAAGGAAACATCTTTATAAATTTAAGACAAAAAAACATGTAAGAATAGTATTGTAAGTTTTTTTTGCCCAAACCGTTACTTTATACTTATTTTAGAGGGGTTGAAAATCTAATACAACGTTTGTGACAAAACTTAAAATGTTTTAATTTAATTTTAACCTAGTGAGTTAATTGACAAAAGTAGAAAATTGTTTAAAAGTTATGTGGAATTCGGAGTATAAATATGCTATAACAACTGTTAAAGAACTACTCGAATAACGTTTCAAAACAAAACTAATTCGAGTGATAATACTCATATTTATTTAGTTTTTTGAATAGGTTTTCTAACACATATGACACTTAAGAAAATATATTCAATGGTATGTTGACACATACCGCTTCGACTTTGGTATCATAGTCATAACATATAAATATAGTCCTGAGTTCGAAATTATAATATTTTCCATTAAAATATTAAATATAGATATCAAATTCAGGTGATTTATTTCTCAATACATACGTGTCTTCAGTATTAGAAAAAGTTTGCACCACGGCTCATAAAAGGAATTATTTTATAACAACCAATAGATTTAAAAAAATGTAATATTTGCTCCGAATAGAGTATAACAAAATTATAACTATTGATTTTTAAAATTAAATTTTAAAATACTGGGTATCGTTAATCAAATATGTGCTACAAATTCGAGGTGATTTTTAATTCAATAAATGGTCTGTTTCGTACAGTGCTCGTCTTGTACTAGTGAGTGATTGACTGATTACTCAATAATAAGCCGAAACACAACTGAACCTTTACCTGCGTCGTAAAAACGGTAATTGTGTTTGTTGTTTATATCTCTCATGTTGTTGACAGTCTATGACCCGAGAGCCTGTTTGTATTGAACATATTTACATTTTGTATCGAGCCTAGTTTTTCTTGAAACCAATGAGAGAATCTTCGCTAACAAAAAATCAATGGTCGACAGAAATAGTTTTAGTATTGAAAGGGTTAAAAATATTGTTTTCTTGATATGCTTAAAACAAATCGTCAGATTCAAAATCGGCTTCTAGCTACGAGACAAAGAGACTAAAAGTTGCTCTTTATTAGTAAAAATGTCAGTCTTTATAGAGTTGCAGAATATTATTTATCTTAAATTTTTGTGTCTGACGGTTTGCTTTAAGCGTATGAAGGTAAAAAATCTTTATTCTGAGAAAACCCTTTTGTTACCCTCTCGATTTCGACCCCAAAAATAACTATTATGTTTCATAATTGGATTCTTTCTCGATTAAAATAATTACTCTGCCGATTTCACGAAACACTTACACAATGTAAATTGGCTATTGGCTCCTGCACTTTAATATTTTTAAATACAAAGTTCTGCACATTATTTTGCACTGTTAGTAAGTGATGTCTTCAAATCTTACGATTTTGAGCATTTTGCTCCAATACATCCCACATTATCTTCGAAATATTATGAATGAGTTAGTATATGTTTAAGGATAGTTTCATCATAACAACAATACTATTGATTTTGTTTTCAGTTCGTTTGCTTATACGAGTTTTGGTGATTTCGTTTACTATGAACATATTACGGAGCTATTTACAGTATTTTATGTCGTTTCGAATATCAAGGCAGAGCAGCATGTCCCTTATTGCCTGTCCCTAAACGGGACTCTAGCGCTGCCACGAGAGGGGTTACGTCACAGCCGCGGCCGCGTTGCTAGGCGACCCCGTCGTTTCCCGCCACTTACGCAGGGCTTTAAGTTGCAAATTGCACTTTTTAGCGTGTTGTGGGGACGCCGCTACACCGACATTAATGGAATCAGACTATTGTCCTGGTAGAGAACCTATTCTGAGACACACGAGCACATTTGGAACTTTGCTCAGGCAATGAAATAATGAAATAGCTTAAACCCTATAGTCCATGTGCTACAGACAATTTGCATCTTACAAGAACACACCTTGGTATTTTTAATCCATAAAAACAATCCTCCTCATAGTAAAATTGATCAGTCACGCCGAGTTTTGTGGAGTCCAAAACGGGACGGTACCAAAAGGGTTAATAATATGAAATTACAGTACCTATTTAGATAAAATATTTTTTATCGATTGACACAGTTAAAACTAACCGTCAGGCGTGCAAATACATTTCAAAACAGACTCTACTAACCATATTAAAGTTGTCAGCCTATTTATTTAGTTGTCAGATGGTAACATAATTATTATCTAAGTGTCTGTCCGTCGGTCTTATGTGTGTCTAGAAGAAATATATTATGAAGAAATATTTGCTTCACATTTCTAACTGTTTCGATACCCTACCAATTCGACCTCGAACAAATTAGCGTGGTTGACGATTAATGTCGTTCTTAGGAAAAATCCATCTATCAATTCAAGAAAACCTAAGTTGTTTCAATTTCACCCGTATTATAAAATGGCGAACATTTTAAAACGGCTTAGTATACTTATAGGTATTTATTTGCTATCATAAAAGTACCTGTCTTAGAATTATTTTTAATTCTCACGGTTTTCACAAAAAAATTAACATAGAAATATTAGGTGTTTTTGCAGAAATTTACTATAATTTGATATGTTCTACTTTAATTGTATCTTTCGATAACTCAAATACAATCTGAACTTTTTCTGAATTACTAACTGTTCGAGTACATGATATTTATTAAATAATTAATTTAGCAAATTCTGTCTGAAAACACATTCTTTCTGATATGCGAAACTGCTTTATTAATATGCTTTTATTTTATACAAATTTTGCTTTGGCTCTTTGGTTTGCCTTCTTACAGTTGTCTTTGTGCTCAATTAAATGTGTCTACATTTCATATACTATATGAAGGATATGATCGATGAAACTGTCGATCAAGGACTTGCTCGGGGGGATGATGGGTGTTTAATGGTAAACAAGGTGAAACTGATGTGAAGCAACGCAACGTCAGAAGCATCAATGCCAGTCTATAGTAGTAGAGTAACAGAGAGCCGCTGACTACTTGACTAATCGTCTTTGTTATCAACTCCCCCGCCCCCTCCACACCCCTAACCACCGTCCACTACTCCCCAATATGCTTTTATTAATAACACCAAATTAATCATAATCCACCAGGTGATTAATGGATGCTGACACGATCTAATATTTTGTACTTTGGAAGAATGCAATGTTAGTTTTTCGAATTATAAATCAAATAAAGTGTAAACGCCTTTACAAGAAACTTTTAAACAATATTTTTTTATCGTACAAAAAGGAAATTAACTTATTTTGTTTCATTATCACAAACTAAATTATTTGTTGAGCTCAACTTCATTGACGATATGTTAATAAATTAAGTAATTACTATGTAAACATTTATAGATGCGCTGTTCGAGTTCTACGGTGGTTCTACGGAGAGGTCTGCAGCAAGAATGTCGTTCTACAAGAATCCTTCGAGGGAATGGAGAGCTTGGAATAAGGAAGCAATTGTGGTGGTGAGTACTTTTTATCATCTGGTTGAAATATGATTGTTTCGCAACCATATGAGTATCCTTAATTCTTATTGCTAAATTAATTATACATGTACAGTCTTTAAGCATGTATATTCCTTAATGTGGATTGTTACTACACGTTAATATCATTGACTGTGACCACCAACACAACCAAAGATCGACAGTTCCCAGGATCCCCATCTGTTGGTGTTTACCAACTTGAAATTCCAACGGGCGGTGTGGACGCCGGGTTGTTTATTTATCTGCGAGGCGTCTGTCCCGAGTCCCGAAGGGACCATAGATCGCGGCCCAAGTCCGACAACTTTATACCGAGCCTATCGTGCGAGTTTCGTCCGAACCGCGCTGAATATTTTGGGCCAGATAAGTCAGTCCATTGTGCATCTAGACTTGGGGTGAATTTTCTAGAGCGGCCGGAGTTCTGTTTAATGTTATCTTGAAGTACAATAGGGGTGCCTTAATTGCGCCGCGGACTAATGTATGGGCACCCAACCCCTCATTTCCTACCCTTTGTTTTCGCGAGGGTGATTTCGTTTTTTGTTCCACCTCCAGCGAGCGGCGGCCATCGCGCCAGGATCGGAAAACATGCGCGCCCTTCCCCACCCACCGCTGAAAAATACAGGAAAACTGCGGGCGAACTTTTTAAGCTCCTCCTACCGGCCGCATAATGCACAAGAGGTAGGGCGGCCATGCTGAATCTCGATCCCCTAAAACTCCACATAATGAGTTCTATAGGATCCTCCACGAGCTATTAAATACTAGAGCAGTCCGCCCTTACACCCTGACGCCGCCCTGCATATGAATTATACATGAGGGCTACACTTACACGTGCTTTATAATGAGTTTTGTACATAGTTAATGGTTTAATACAAAGTAATCAGGTCAATGAGGCTATTAAGAAATTTGAAGAAGACTTTTATCATTATTGTCTTCTCTGTTAGCCACTCAAAAATTTAAATAATAAATGACTCAAATTTAATGAAGAATGTAAATACAGCTATACTAGGAATAGTAGTTGCAATTATCTTCGTACAAAAAGAGTGTATTGATTGAAAAATTATATTATTTTGCAATTTTTACAAGGCTTTAAAACAAGGAGTTTAAATAACACTATCTAAAAGTTTGCTTTTTACTGAAAAACACTTTTTATGTTTCTGTAATGCTTGTGTTTTCATTTTTATTTTTGGTTTCAGCTAAAGCGCTTTTGCTTCATGGGATGACCTCCGTGCTTGGTCGTGGGCATGCTTGTGCTTTGGTCAGCTTGATTCACCGCTTCGCTTTAATTTAAGCTTATGCTTTTGTATTGCTTACATTATGTTTTGCTTATTATGCTGTATTTTGAAACGCTTGGTGATTGTTTTTTTTCAATGTTTTGTCTGCTTTTTTGAGTTATTAAAGACTGACTGAAGGTAATCTTCAAGAGTAGAAATATTTTTATAATTTTGCGCTTACATTTACGCTATTGCATGTCAGAATAATACAAATTTAAAATATACAAAATGTATTTATCTTTTTATTGTCGTTTGGAAGAGGCACACTAGACGGTAATAAAAATAGAAATACGTTTCATATTACGTAATATTTTTATTTTTGTTGTAGCGAAAAAAGTGTTTTTTTTTTTTAAGATTACTGTTGCATGGTTTGCTAGTTGTATGGTGTAAAGGTTTTTTTGCATGTTGCTTTCTGCAAGAGATTGACAACGCGTAGTTTATTTGTGATAACGTGTTTTTTGAGATCCTTTCGGGCTTAAAATAGTGATACTATACTACCTACCTCATGAAACAAATAGGTAAATATTTTTGTAAACTTACAAAATCTTAATGTATTCCGTGTATATAAACTTCTGGGTGTGCTTGATGTTGTGTGCTTGTTCATTTGTTCAGCGTTCAATTCAATTGCTATGAATTGATTGAATGGTGTGACTCTGTAGCAGAACGTTTTAAAAATCACGTGGCTTGAGTTTTTATTGGGCGTACGTTGGTTTTTTTTTGTATTTCAATTGGTTTTTAAATTATAGTTTCTCAAGAATAATAACCCCTTATTATATGTTTAATCTATATTTGATTTTTAAATAAAGGTTTTTGGTTATCAATCTTGACAAACTATAAAATGTAATATCCTGCGTGGCATGAGTTTAATTGTACTTAACTCGTAGAGTTGCATCACAACCGTTTTAGAGATTGTTATTGAAAATACTAATATTTGGTTTTACTGAGATTGTTAATGTGAATTGCATTATGGAATTGTCATGTTTTATTTTGGTTCTTAGACTAATAGACATTAACCATATTTATTTCTTCGGGAATTGTTTTAGTGTGTTGATTAAACCATTTTTCATTTAAACAAATATTTATAAATTGCATGTTTCCTTGAAACAGATTACAATTATTTTTACTCGCTTTTTCACTTAATTACTTTTACATTAATTTATTTATTTTACTGCATGTTGTATGAGGATATCTGATTAGTTGTTTTAACTTTTGCTAATGATTTGTTTAGCAAGTAGAAACATGCATGGTCAGTAACATAACTTTCTTTCAATCTGTACTTTCTGTTAGGCAATAAAAAGATAAATCATACCTTTTTGCGATATAACGCTTACATCCAGTATATTTATAGATGGACGGATAAATTTATAAAATCAATCACCAAGAATAATATTAATAACAATTTATATTTTAAACTTATGAGGTCATTTTGGTCTCATGGGTTTTGAAGATGTGTGAAACTAAATGTATTATGTCCAGCATGTATTAATTTAAAAAATCAATAATTTAGTGTAAAATAAATAAATGTTTGTAGTATATCCTGTGTGGTTTAAACTGCATCCTTTCATGTCTTCTGACTTATCCAAGCATTCCAGAAAATGTTATGACTGGCAAAATGCACTATTAGGCTTTTAAGAATGTAATGATATTGTAAATTCCGGCATAATGAGATCCCGTGGCATCCTCAGAATGCAACATACCGAGGTCGCACTCGGGAAGACATCCTAATGATTTCAAATAGAATGCTACGGATCCTGCATACTGATAGAAGCCGATAATGTGGTCAGTTCCACGGGATCCTCCGGCCGAGGCCAAAAGAATTCACCACGTGGTGTGGCCCCCTGGGCGGTGAGCCACCACCACTAATTCCACTTTATATTACGTCACGTCCAATCGGAGCGTCCCTTTTTCCCGCGTTTTTAAATAGTTCAAAATTCTAGGGTGAAACAAATCTCAACACATGGGCAGCAGGGAGGTTTGGGCGGGGCTTGGACCGACGGAGAAAAATTCTGACGAATGAGAGTATTTTTCACATCGCGAAAGGGAGCCCGGTCGGTCTCCGGGGGGAGGGGGCGGAGGGGGAGGCTTGCAGTGTAAGCCTAATTATAAAACACACATCGCAGCAATTACTCACATCTGACTTATACAGGGCGCTTTCCTTCCTCCAAAAACATTTTTTCTGCTAAAAGTAAATAAAAAATACTAATTATTTGGGGTTGGCGATGCTAGCGACGGAAATGATTGAGGAGGAGAAAACTTACTAATGACTCTATTCTAATTTTGCACGAAGTCAAGCTGAATAAATGCGTTAATCGCTCAAATCCGTTCTGTGCCATTTTGTTCTTTGATAGTTGCTATTACACAGATTTTCTTTCGGAGGTGCTATAAAACGTTTGCCCTAGTAAAAAGAAAGTATGACAAAGAATTATGTGTCAAGTCACAGAGTTACGTTTGCAGATTATTGCAATATATTACCTTCTAACCCAGTTTCATTGCCAAAGACCGGCGATTAGGGGATCTAAAATATATGTTTTAAACGTACTAATAACATGACAACTGCAATGGAGAAAGAGTTGTTACAACAAGATTTAGTTTTGGTAATAATAGTATATTACACAAGTTGTGACTCCACGCAATGGTTTTATGATTTTTGACGTCTCTGAATAACTTACAATACGAAGGTAAGTTCAGTTAATATTGCAGGATGGTACAGAAGATGAACCTTTTATTTATATTATAATATATTAAGAACCGACAATTGTGAAGCGATGTTTAGTTTTCCCCATGAGAACAAAATTACCCTAATTTTTTTGTTTTTATTGTAGGTTGATGCGAGGAAATTGAAAAAGATGTCTTATTTTAAATATATAACCATTACATATAACTAAGCGTTTTTTATGTAAAGCATGT
Organism: Homalodisca vitripennis; assembly: GCF_021130785.1. NCBI lineage: Eukaryota > Metazoa > Arthropoda > Insecta > Hemiptera > Cicadellidae > Homalodisca > Homalodisca vitripennis. Next base: position 191,723,103 of record NC_060207.1, read on the forward strand.
ACATTGTTAAAATTTAAACGATAGAATACAGCATAGTTTGAGATATTTGTGTTTAAACCCAATAAAATATTGAAACATTTAAAAAAGTAACTCGATGCGTATAAACTATATGTTTAAAACGAAACAACTTCCAAAATTCCAAAAAAGTGACTGATGATTAGCATTGTTCTTATGGGACTAAAATCAAGGAAAGTTTTTCTAAATACCCTCCAAAATATATGTTGTCATAAATATAGTCAGAATTTAATTTGGTAATCATGAAATGTTCTCGAAAATGAAGTAAGTCTAGAGGAACCAAACGAAAAATAACCTGTCTCATATTTTATATTAGTGTAAAAACAAGTGTATAAAATGTTTATGACAAGTCCATACTTAATTAAAATGTATGGCCAAAGCCTTTCTCAATAAAAAAATTAAATTATATAATTACTTAGTGAAAACATGTAAAAGTTTTTGGAAATGTAGTGTCGTATACACAGTCCACTCAAGTTTTAGTTTAAAAATACTGACTGAGTATCACTATCAACTATGTATCACGTTAAGAATCTATAATCATGCATTTAGTTTTTCATTATCATTCAAATAATACAAAGGTAGGCAACATTCTGTATTTATTTTCTTTAAACTACACGAAAGTATTTAATTTAAATAAAATAAACAAACTCTTGGAGTCTCAACAATGATATTCTTAATTAGCTGATATGAGGTTTATTCTTCAACAATAATTACAATTATTATAGGGAGTTGAAGTTTCTCAAGGGCCACTAACGTATATATTGCCACTGAGTCATGTTTAGTTAGAATACAAATAGATAAATTCCATAGATAAATATTTTGAAAACACATACATATATTGCTATATATTTATTACTACAATTAGTAAAAAATATATTAGTTACATGAGTTCTAAATTACATTATTAGTAGGAATAGCCTTGAAAAGAAATACAGCAAATCATACCAAATATATGCCCCCTCTGAATCTCAGAGTTCCCAATCGGAATGCTTAATTTTAGGTAATTTTTGTAGCATTTAATTCATAAGCATTTGAAAGTTCCATTTGTCACATTTCGATAATCAAATACTACGTAAAATGCTAGTAGATATGCTATGAAGTTATTATTAGATGTATATTAAAAAATATTGGAGGGTATAATCAATTTTTATTTTCATTTTTAAAATTTATTTATAGTAACGAAATTGTCAAAATTTCTTACTTTAATATATATAATTCCTCATGGAAAGATCAGAATTTCTCTCTGTCTTGAAAGAAATTATCTTGAATGTCCGTATCCCAAAAATAACACACCCAAAAACCGACTGTACCATACTCACACTTTTGGTTAACAAATCACCAAAATGAGATAATATATCCAAATTTGTTTAACGATACTTGTACTGTATATGAAATTAAAATATTTTGCTTTTTATACGGAAATTTAGTTTGGTTTTAAAATATCACTATAGGTTGTCAAAGTTCAAAAACTGTTGAAAATGCTTTTGAAAAACAATAATATAATCAATTTCAGATGTTTTATGGACTTATATCGGTCAAGTCAAGTTTGTGTAATGACCCGTGAATCATAGTTTTGCCATAGTGACAAGCTGCGTGTTACTATGGCAACACTGCAAATTACTTTTCAAAACTGCAAAACTAATTTCATCAGAATTGTCAAAATTAGTAAGTCACTAATAAACTTGAGACACATATTCATACTTGTTCATTGAATGAAGCGGTGCCGTTTGATTCAGTGTTCTACATTTTTTTGAGCAAATAGTTTCTTAAAAGCTGCAATCAAATGTAGTAGATCGAGCTATCGTAACATTTTGTATTAATAATACCTAAGAAACTTTAAAAACAATTTATAATAATTTCTAATTCAGAAATGACATGAGTGTCTAAACATAAAACATCGCTTGGTTGTGGATTTTGTAAGGTTTTAACATTTTAACGGCCTTACCAAATGATATGCCGAAAGCTTGTATACTGTTACTAAGCAGAATGTAATGTCGGTTCACAGCTTTAGTTAGTCTGTCTACAATGTAAAAATCAGATTATCTGTAACTTACAATTTAATTTGTTCATATTGTTTGATGAAACCACCAGAGTATTTTCCAAGACAATAAACACATTAATGTTTTGTGGTGTGTGTAGGATAGTTTAAGAACTTTAATTTTGGAATATACTCACACAATCCATGTCAAGTTCCGGATCACTCGATACCAGGAAACACCATTTGCTGATAATGGTTACAAAACACATGTAATTAACATTTAATTGGCACGATACAATATCGTGGGGGTTTTGCACCCTTAAGAGTCAAATTTTATACGTTTTATATTTAAACCCTTCAACAGTTATAGAAAATGGCTTGCAATAAATCGATTTATTATGTTTATGAAGTAACGGAATTTACAGTTTAACCTCGATATAGAACGACAATATAAAAGTATTTATATTTCTTTTAACCTTAATGTACCCTAAAATCTTTGCATCGTTACTTATAGCTTTACTAGAGTACACTTAAAATTGACGAAAGTACCCTAATGAATAAGTAAATTTATGAATGAATAAAGCACACTTCTCAACTTGAATATTGCAATAATCTTAATTTTTTTCTTAAATGTTTGATATTTAAACTTGATTGCCAGTCTTTAAATGACATTTCAAACACCAACGGTAGGTTCAAAAACCATAATGATGTCTCTGGGTTTTTTTCCGAATTCCATCAAAAACACGATTTTGGCTAGGCTCAATGTAGATATACAACATTCCACTTTGAGAATTTCTCACTCCTAATTTTTAGGAAAAGGCTATGTACACAATACAATATATTCAGATACAATGTTTGTGTTCATATTTTGAATGTAAAGTAACTTTGAAATATACTAATGTTAAGCCTTCCAAAAAATTTGATCGTACACTAAGCACCCAAGTTAACATCGTCTAAAATAAAGAAAATGGTTTACCATTTTTTAGTATTAACAGCTTTTATTACTCGCTTTTCCTTTTAGTTTCGGAGCCGAGAGCCATATGTTTATTTAATCGTACAACTTGTGTTTTCTTAACATCGATAGAGTATATTTCCTAAAAAATAAATCTATTGGTCGAAATGAGGTGGAGAGAATTGAATGTAATATTCTCATCATAATAATTGATTTTGTAGTCTATATTTTTCTAAGCTTGATACACTTAAAACCTACTATTAGATACATATGCAGTTATATAACTGTGAAATAATTGATAAAGTATTTAAAAGTTTGATAAAGAGACTAGTATCGCCACTTTGAGGGTCTGTACATGATTTGCTGACGCTGATTTAATATTTATTATCGTGTCTGCTGATTGGTTGTAAGTGCTTTAAGCTAAGAAATATGTGATTTGTGAAAAAATTACAATTTCATATCTTTGCACCTCCAAAACTGGCTTGGCTGACGATCAATTTTTTCTTAGGGTAAATTTCTGATCAATTTCAAGAAATACCATGTTGTGTTCTTATAAATTCCAATTTGGATTTCTTTCCTGTACTATTTGTTCTGTTGTATTAAATGTTTAATATTACCTATACACAAAATTATACAAAGGAACATTATTTATATATTACACAAATGTGATGGATAGTGTTTTCAAGTTGGATTAAAGTAATAAATAGTTTTGGTTTTACAGATTTGTATTAGTTCTTTATTTGTTTTATGAGTACAAGTACATAAATTCTTTTATTTTACTAATTCATAGACTATTTGTATTAAGAATATACTACTATCTTTCGGTTTTAACCATGAGTCGTTTTTTGAAAGCTATATTTTCGTTAGAGTTGAACTACAACAAATATTTGAAGAAGATCGTACTAGAATCGTACTAGATTTGAAGAAGATTATTGCTACTAAACTGTATTGTTCCTAAATTTAAAATATAGTTTTGCAAGGGGCCTGGATACAATTAGTACCTATGCATGACAGCTTTCTATAGCTTAAAGGAGTGCAACATTTAACAGATAAAAGTAGTCAGCCATTGTTTATTCACTTCATATCATTATTCTACGTTTTTTAATGTTCTATCCTAGTAATATTATAAATTCGAACGTCCCTTTATTTGTTTGTTTTGCTTTTACGCGTAAACTATTCAACTTATTGTACTGGAATGTTACATGGACATTCTTAAGGTTCTTGAGATGAAAAAGGGCTATTCTTATTTCTAAATTACTCCGGACTAAACCCTACCCCTCCACCGGTCTCTAAAGCAGTGAAAAATCCCATATTAGTCTCTATAGTTGTCAAATATTAATTGGAAGAGCCTGTTAAATGTAATCAACTCTTCTTTAACTTATTTATTTTCAATTGGTTAAAATTTATTTTCTTATTTAAAACCTTGTCTGCAAACGCTGTTGAGCACAGAGTAAAAAATAATCCAGATAAAAAAATTAAAAGTTTTAGAATTTTTTTTTAATGCACATTTAAGCAAATATTAAGTATTAGATATAAAATACAAAGTTAATAACTAACTTTTACTACGAAACAAGCCAAAGTTCTAAGCCCGTAGTAAATTACAATGACCATATTTTTGACAGATTGTCATTATCGTGGCAAGGCAAACTTAACATTTTCGTTGGAAATATAATTCAATCGAACCACAAGTGCATATACAGCATACGCAGAAAGGACAGCGAAATTACCTGTGAAGTTAGCGTTACTGCCAGCAGAATTATTGAGACGTAGGCAATAAATGTAATGTTTTAAGGCAGAAAATGATCGAGGGAACAACGCATCAATTTCTCACTGATGAGGTACACGATACTAATTAGGCATATAATAAATACTTATATAATTCTTTGACTAAACCAAGGAAATATAGTGATACAGTAAACATGGATTGAGTAGCTAGAACATGTACTTTACTGCATCAGGTTTACATATATTCATTGTTATAAATAACGAATACTGCGGCTACAAATAATGGCAGTAACCTGGATGGCCTGCAAGGTAGGCTTACAATTCCTTTTAGGGAATTAAACTAATCGCACATATTATTAGTAAATCGAGCCAGTTTGAAAATTTCTGGTCTATGTGTGTATGCCTACGTAAGTTAGTCCATGTATTTAGCAACAATGTATGCCTATTTAAGTGTAAGGCACAACGGGAAGTTAGTATTTTTCACTCAATGTTACCGTTTAATCAAAGTGGAATACATGCACAAAAGTAAACTTTTTAACTACAGTGAGCTTCTCCTCAGCCCAAAGTATGAAAATATGTTCAAGTATGGTACAAATACCTATAAATTTGACCGAAAGTTTGTTTTGAAATAAATAATCACTTTTTTTAGAGTAAGAATAACTAATCATTAATCTGATATCGTTAATAACTAATCTTAAAAGCTAGGGAACCAGACAGTTAAAATAAAAGATAAATCGGTATTCTTCCTTTATACATTTTATATTTATCTGTTAATACATATTCTACATAACAGCTGATAACAAATTGAATAATTATGACGATATAGATTCGTTTATTATTATTATTATAGTTTTTTAAACCTTGAAAACTAAAACAGTTAATTTCAAAATTAAATTAGTACTCCATAGTAGTAGTGGGGACACAACTGCCTTAATGTCAGTATTGCAATTTGATAGTATTATTGATGTTGAATTTATTTTTTATTATTTAATTTTGAATAATAATATCTATACACATATATACATGAAGTTTTTCAACTGTACTGTTTTTAATGCAACCTAACAACAAAATAATATATAGAGGTAGAACAATAAATATTGCTTCTCCGGGTAATAAAATAGCTAAATCCAATTTAGCGTTGGAAATATAATTAATCCGAACCAGACATGCTCTTAAAATCGCCAACCCTGAAATAAGAACTACTCGCTATTTCTCTTAGCCTATGATCCTCCCATGAACATGAGTGATTAATGCATGACTAAGTCCATTTCATAAAATTTCATAGGACCCTTCCGTATCTCATCATTATTGCTTCCACTAAGAAAGCTATGAACTTTGGAGTTCGTCCGCAAGGTCTAAAATAGTTCCAGTGTTCTTGAAATTGTGGAACGTAAACAATGAAATACATAGAATGTTGCATAGAAATTTTGGGCGAAGCCGCAGGTTTTTACTAGTAAATTTATAAATTGACCTGTATATATGGGTTTCCTTGTGGTTTCCTAAGGCTTCTTATTGAAGAATGAACGCACATGCCTCGTGAAGGGAGGAGGGTATGTACCTATTAAACTAAGAATGAGAAGGCTATCTGAATAACTCAACCAAAAGAGATTACGTAATTATACGTGTAACTTATCATAAATAAAGTAACACGATACTATAATATAATTACAAACCAAAGTTATCGACGTCTAATAGATATTGTACGATATAAAAGTAAGCATGGGGTTGCATTTTTTCTAGATTAAACTGCTCTCCTAACACACGTTTAGGATGCCTTATCTGACTAACTTACTCTGTATAAGCGTACGACGAAACGAAGACTACAATTATGTGATAATCGTAGTTGGTCACTACAATAATTACTGTTTTATATAAGTGACAAATGAAACATATTGCAGTAAATCGCCAAATGTTTTTGTAACTATACAGTATTAAGAGGAAAATCTGTCACTATATTCTGACTTGTTTGCAAAGAGAGATAATTTCTGCTTAAAATAAGGTTGAAGAAACATAGGTATTTTAAATTTATTCCCCAAGTAATGTAATTTTAAATTATTGGATAATTGTGTGCTTTCTTTCGCAGTAATAATATTTTATTATGTCTACATTACTGAATAATATTAGTTAGACCAAATCCATCATGTTAAATCTACAAAAGAAAAAGTAGAAGTATATTTTTATCAAATGTGTTTCCTGGTTATTAAGAGTATACCTTTAACATTGATACATGAAATTTACAATTTAAGAGCTTGTTAAGATATCTAAGAGAATTTTTAAACGTAACAGTTTTAAAATTTACATTTAGGTTTAATTAGTTAATACATTAGCTGAGTATTAGAACTTCTATGGACACCTTTACTAGAACGTAAATGTTTATTAGTGCATACCATCATTGCTCACATTAATGACAATTGGTCTCATGTGATAGTACCGATTTCCTACTACATATGTGATACAGGAAATAAGTGCTATATAATGGCTTTCAATGTCAGCGAGCTTTACAACCACCGAATTCCTCAGCATTATAAAATGCTGTTATATATTTAAAACTCGTTTTTTTTTTATTTTTTACCTCTTGGTTCTTTTTTTATTAATGTCATTCACAGTTTTAATAAATAAATATAAAGCTACTTGGTTCACATTCGTTTAAATAAATACATCTTTTACAGTCTTAGTTTTCCGTAGGTAATTACACACCAAATTAATTTAAAAAGCTGAAATTACTATACTTTTTAAATTCATTGAATTAAATTGACTAAAAAGAAAGAAGTGTACCAAGATAAGGTTTATGAATACCCACAAGGTATTCTAAAAATTATAGTTCAATTTTATAAATTTGTCAACTACCTCAACACTTGTTTCAAGGAGTTCAAACTTAACTTCACATATTCAAGAGTGAGTATGTATTTCTAAATATGTTTATTACATAATAATATTATTCAAATAAATAATTTTCATAAAAATCTCTAATTAAGGTGTGACAGAAATTTCACATGTGAATAAAATAAACACAATTATTGAAAATAATATTTTAAAAGTAAATTTTCAGGTAAACGTTTTAACGTACACGGTCTAAAAGAAAAATAAATTGTGTAGTTATTTATTCTATGGGATGCATTGGATGAAAGGCTTGCAATGCCCATTTTTGAGAACAATAAAATTAAGTATACAGGTTGAAAAATCGTGGGCTTAGATGAAGTTAGAAATCCGATTCGAATTTTATACAAGTATACTTAATGATAAATTTAGATGAAACAATGAAAAAGTAGTGAAAGGATCAATGTTGCTTACAATACTTGCCATTAGTAGGCCTACAGGAATTTGTCATTATCCCGTAACATTCAGAGTAACTGCTTCCTGATTATATAATTTGTAAATTAACCCCAGATGATATGCTGACATACTGTTCATATCAATGAAGGATGCATGGCATGGAGTGTGATGAATCTAATGGATGATTGAAGTTGAGCATTATTTCTATCCTAGATCACATATTTATCAATAACATCATTAATTGGTAGCCAATAATTATTGGCACTACAGTGTCAGTTACTCAATAAAACTGAGTCAAATTATGTCCAATGTGTCCAATCCAGCTTATAATAAGGGCGTGCATTTTTATATTATATATTGCTGTGAAAGAAAACATATATAAGTACAGGATAAGAGTTGAACTGTAAAATATGTCCTTTAATTTTATAAAGGAACAACAAAAATCATATAAAATACTAAATAACAACCAATATTTGGATGGACAGATAGTCCAAAAACTACCAATCCAATTTAAGTTGTTTTGGCTACATTTTCAGTATCGCAAAACTGGATTTCTGTTTCAAGCAAGTAATTAGCAAACTGTATAGTACGAGTAAGTAAAGAAAAACGACAGCTACTAAAATCATAAATATAGTCTCTTCAGGAACTAAATAAAAACCTTACATTAATAGAATGTATTAATTTTTGCATGTATAATATAAATTTATGTATCTATTTATGTTTACGACGCAGCATCAACTAGCTGCGTCTACCTATGGCAAGAATATGAACTTGGGCATCAGTAACCTCTTTTTAGCGTGGCTCTGCAATTCTCACTTTATTTTGTTCGGTAGGAAGGAAGTTTACTGAATATTCTCTTTGTATAACATTCCTAACGTATACTTTTACACATTTACTAGTTTCTTATAGTTTGCAAGCTTTTTAGTATTGAATAACCGGTACGTCGTTGGGACATCCATTTAATTGGTATACCTAATTCTTTTTAAAATAAGTGATGATCACTAGATTTTCCAGTCTCCTGGTCAATTTCAGAATAGTTCGAATTTAAGTTAGACTAACGTTTTGTGGGCCTGAAGTTGAAGAGTGAAACACTTTTTATAAGAACCAATGAAATACACAAATTTCTCTCCATCACTATATACTAACTGACATGTCTACATTAGTCAGAAAGTGTCTACTACAGTTCATGTAATGCACTTCTGGCCAAAGTTATCTCCGGTGCCATAGTGAGTAGTTTCTTCAAAGAATAAGACACATTTGTCAAACAAATGTAGTTCTTCAATGAGTTGCAGTATGTTAACCACTAAGGGGAAGTTTATTGTCATGAAAATGACTAAGTTATTTTATATTTGTAGAACATCTAGAAGTTTAAAAACGAAATGTAGTTCTCACAGGCGTTTGAAATCCTATTTAAACCCTTACAGATGTTTGATCTTCATGACAATTTTTAAGATATTGTATACACGTGGTGATGAATGTGTGTGTGAATTTACCTTTCTAGAATGTACAATGTATATGTATAATAGGACTACACCTATTTTCACAATTCACTATTTATTGTCACATCTAATTACGCAAGCGTTGATTTTGTATTAGGTAGAATGTATAGGGTAAGAGACTCATACATCCCGCTTGTTATGGAGCGGTTATTTATAAAAAATTATTATTTCTACAATTAAGAGAAGTTGAGTGATATAACTCTGCTCATACATTTATACACTCAAGAATTATTAAGAATTCTCACTGATTGAGGTGGAAATAATAGAGTTAAGTAAGGGTTTAGTGTATTAGGTTAGACGAATTTATTAATATATTTGCTACTTAAAAGAGCAACCTATATTGCAATCAAAAGCTTTTGTGGAGTACTTCCACAAGATGCTTCCATAGTTTGATGAGACAGACATTATAGGTATGAAAATAATAGAAAAGGTTAATACTTATAATTATGGTAGGAATTTAAAGAATAATTATAGAACATATATTTGACAATGTTGTGTAGAAAGGCATTGTAAAAGACTTAATTATGATTTCACTTCCAGGTCATTACACTTGGCGAAGCATCCAGAGTTCTGCTTTGTCGCCGACCACCTGGAAATTATTTAAAAGGTTGGATAGAATTAAATTTGCAAAATATTTCCACTATAAGCTTCCCAACTTTGGAAGATTACAGCATAAAATTAGGAGAAGATTATCTTTGTATTTAGCTGAAAAAGATGCACAACTACAAACAAAAGTGCATCTAGCTTTTGGTAATGATAATGAACTGTGTACAAACCTTCACTTTTCATGATTCCAAACAGTTTTATCTGCATTATTCTTCCATAAAATTTCTCTCTTTCTCGTACCATTACTATGTATCCAAATGCCTTAGTGATAAAATATTAAGGTGAAATATTGCGATAAATTACAATATATTTTAAGATTGTCTTACCTTTGCAACACTTGGAAACAGAATTGATTATAAACACATTACAACACATAAAATTAAACTCTGTATTAAAAATACATTTTATATATACATACGTTTTATATACTTATATACAAATGTAGGCCTATAACTTTATTAATTTTATAAGACGATAGCAGATATCAATGCCTATAACAGTTTTTAATGTTTAATTAATACTTCTCTGTTGATAACTACGTGTTTTGAAACAAGCTTGTCTAATGTAGAGTTTAATAAAAATTAACGTACATAAATTATTATCATTACTTGGAACAAATTACAAAAGTAAAACTGCACTCTAATGACGTATGAATACTTTAAGAAAAATTACAATGTTAGTAGAAATACTTCTATATGTGCATACACGTGTACTAATTGATATCTCAACAATTATTATGGATTCAGTATAGTAATTAAAATTTGTGACATAGTAATTAAAATGGGCCTTATTTATCTGAAAGCACTACATTTTTAATTATATATTACGTAAATACAATATTGAATGTTTATTTCCTTTATGACGTTAAAGAAATATGTATATCATCAAATATGAATGCAGTATTTATATACACTCTTTATTATTACAAATTAGAAGCATTCCACATAACGTGTCGTAACAGGCTTAGCTGTGGTTGCGTGCGAAATTTCAAATCTATAGCTCATTTCGTTCTCGACAGATAAACGGACAGAACAATACAAAACAGAAGTTGTCATGAAAAAGACGCATTGTATAACTAATTTTTGTAGAAATGAAGTTTTATGTAAAAATAAAAGTTTGCATATCATATTTGTATCACATACCTTAAACCATGATAAATTAATATTTTTGCTAATAAAATATGGTTTCACATCAGTATTTAAATAATAAAAGCCTATATACTGCTAGTCACTATGCAATTATGTATGGCTTAGAAGAGTTAGGCTGCATGTGTTAATATGTCACACGTTTGAATATCTTACTGTTGTATTGAGTCTGTTTACAAATTTATTTATTCTGCTATTTTATCGTTACCATCATGCTTACCCATAAGACCAATGTGAAGGTATTCACTAACGCTCAGCCAAATCCCATTGAGTGACATTCACTATCATCGAACTCAGTGTTCCCTCAAATATAAATAAAGCTTAATGCACAATTTAAAGTTTATAGATAGAAATGGAATTTTCCAGCTACACGAGTAATAGGCTTCGCAAAAGCTCAGCCCATAATTAATTTGAAGTAACTTTATAATAAATTAAAATTTATTTAATTTATTCGTTATTATTTTATTTTCACTTGGAATTTGGAAGAAGTAAATACCGTCTCAGGCAAATGCAAAGTTATTTGAGAAACATATTCCTTACATTATAATTTCTGTATGTAAATAACAGTGTTGTTTGTGAAAACAAGCAATAGTGTTAAACAAGCATAGTGTGACAAAATATTCTAGTTTAATATTCAATTGAGAAGCTGGTAAAACGTCTCTTTTACTAATTTCTCTCTATATTCTTTTTAACTGCTGATTAACCACCGGGCGTTCCGACCTGTTTTTACTCGTCAGGCCAATATTTGCTCAACCACATCCTTGGTATACTTAGGACTCCGTATATTCCTGGCTATTTGATCAAGAACGAGCTCAAATTTACTTTCAAATATTATTCCTCGTTTTGTGAGCACATCGTGAGAATACGACTTGCCGATATAGCCCTTCATAACTTGTTATACAAAGAAACATAGTGTACATCATAGTATAATAATTTACCATTTGATTGAGACAAATATGTCTTTTTTGTTTAGTAAGATAAATTGATTGTAATGGTATTTTTATGCATAGACTTTACTGAGTTTTTATTTTTAAGAGAATGGACTAAATCAATTACTATCACATGTAGCTTCTCTTTAATAATTGAAATGTTTGGATCAATACCTATTTATTGCCATTATCTGCCTTCTAAAAATTATAAAATGGAACAATAAAAATCCCATGGACCCATGTTGGTTATAAAAGTAAAATTGTATAAATGTGATAGACTAAAGGAATTCGAGCCTAGAAGAGAGTATTTTAGTTAATTTGGTTTTTCTAGGAAGGTTATGTTGTAATCCTTTTAAAAATGTGAAATTTACACGCGTACATTTCAAATGAATGTGTTATATTTTTCTTAAATACTTATGTCTTTATCCTCGTTTTTGCATATACATCGGAATTCATTTCTTTTCCTCCCCATAGGTATATATTGTGTGATTGTTAAGTACATTGTGGTGTCAGATTTATAAGTCTTCTCATCTCTAAATGTTTGATATCTCAGTAGATTACGCAATAAGTTAATCTTGTAGATATTTAGAACAACTAGCATCACAATAGTGTAAGTATATAAAGGCAACAAAAATACTTAGTATTTCTTTGATCGGCGAATCTTGGATTGAATAATTATTTCCCTGGAAAGCTGGTGTCTTGTGGTGCAAAATAAAATTATGTGATTCTGAAGAATCACAGATCAAGATAGTTATACGAGTATCATAGGCAGACAACTAGTGAAAAAGAAAGTTGCCACACTAACGATCTTCATATATGCAAACTACAAAATGGGTCTTATGAGTTCTATAGTTAGTTAATGCTGATTTGAAATTTATTTACGTGTCCAACAGTTAGTCTTAAATGTTTGAAGCTAATAAAATATGATCTGAGAAAAAAATATAATTTCATATTTTAAACTCCTAATACTTAGCTCCACTAAAATTAACGCTAATGACGATCGATTTGTTTCTTAAAAAATGTCTCTGTAGATTTCAAGAAAAACCAGGTTGTGTTCTTGTACAATGCAATTTGGCTCTCAGATTCTAGATTAATTCCTTCGCCTGTTAATCTTTACACATCCCACCCACTGCCGGGCGAATTGATCAATTCGATCAAAGATCCACCGATCAAAGGAATTCTAAATTATTTTGTTCTCTTTATTTTAATGCCAGTTATTCCTAAAATATATGAAGTTGAAGCCTTTTGTACTCCAATATGATTCTGAGTTATCTTGATCTATTGACATATGAACTCTACATTTCAAGTTATCCTAGCCTTTTCACCTACGTGATCCAGATGTTGATTTCTTGCAAATCATTAACTATTTGTACTTTCTGGTTTTACAGTTTTTACATCCATTAGCATCTTCTTGCTTGTTTCAAGGCCGTCTTGATCTCTAACCTTTCAGGATATCGAGGCTGTCCTCTATCAATGAAACTCAATTTTCCGAGATTTAATTAAAATCCTGAACTCACTTGTTCTGGATACGAGGTTGGTACATGACATAGTTCGTAGACTTGTGTGGCTGGTGACATGGAAATCTTTCTTCTCATATTTTTTATAAAAATACCTGTTTTTTTTATTATTTCACTTAACAAGGAGTAGAGTTGGTAAAGTAACAGGTCTTTGGTATTGATGTGCAATAGTCACAGACAGGATTTGAACCTGTGCTATCTACGAGTATCTCTAACTAAATCTGAAGTTCGACTCCTTAAACCGCGAGGCAACAGAATTGTCACGAATTTTAAGATTTCCCGTTCACACTGTCTCAAAACATCACTTACACCATTGTTGTCACGAAATAGAGAGCAATCATTAGCAAAGAGTTAACAAACTGGTACATCTTAAGGTAGGACTGTATTGTCGCGGTATTTACTGGAAAACTTAGAAAAAGGTTGTTTGATTTTTCATTTTGCATTCTTATGAAATTATTGATTTTTGTGAAGATAGCTTGTGTTAATAAGGAAAGTTTTGCAATCCCTGTAAAAAATTTAGTTTGAAATGATTGGTCATCGTAAATCTTTCATTATACTTTCACTATCTTTGTACCTATAAAATTAAAAATAAGAATATTTTGAATAGACATAGGATTAAATCATCTTCTGAGAAACAGAAACTTTTACAATTCAATTCTATTGTTTTGTACAAGCAAAACAACTCAAGTTACCAGCATAGCAGTTCTATATATCGCACATAGAACTGAGACTTTGATACTGTAACATATATGCATTTAAGTAATTAAAAAAGAAACCGTGCAGGCTGGCATTAAACTACAGAACGGGGCCAACATTAAACATGAATATATGAAGGCAGTTCGTTAGAAGTCGGAAAAATATATAATCCCAAAGTGGATTTAGCAAACGCTGCATTAATTAGGAAGAAAGTTTGTAATTACATTAGGCGGCAGCCGGGCAACGTTATCTTGCCGACCAGGGCGAGCTGTTTTTTGCTCAGGACGAAATTAATGACGGGAAAGGGGGGGGAGCCGGAGCCTCGGCGAGCGCATTAGTGAAACGTCAGAAAGGAAACTGAATAATAGGAAAAATGTAGTGATATTCATCAAAAAGCAATTTAGGGACATACGAGAAGGGATGGTGTCCTCTTACCGCCGAGTCGGCGTCTGAAATATCTACCTAATATTTCACACCAGCGCACATGCCCGTGGATTTATCGCGCTCCGTATTCTTTCCCGGGACAATGGGGGGCCTCCCCTGCCTGATCCTTCATGGGACGGTGGCTCCCCCCGGCCACCCTACCGTCCCGTCCTGACTGCCCTATCCACGTTCTTTACGTCTTCCCAACGCGCCTGTAGTTGGTCTATCAGAATAGCCAATTAAGAGAAGTCCGTTCGCCAGATCTCCCTCTGAGTCACAAACACTCATGGATGTAGACTACTATTCGATCTGCAATTCTATTCCAACTTTGTCAGATATATGCCACTTAACGATATAGGCCAACTGAAACAGTTCAAAATGTCTGGTAAAAGACTATGATTTGGATTTTATAAATATGTTTTAACATGCGAACCAGTAATAAGTACTAATAATAAGTGATTAGTATTAGCTGAGCGTTAGCGAAGCCTATTACTCAACTGCTTGAAAAGATACAATTTCTGTATATATAAGGATAATATTATACAATTTCGCTGTCTACCAGCACGATCTTTAGACCTAACAGACATGTAGACATGAAATTTTACATGAAACTCCATTTCTATACAGGATGTAAATTAAGTCCTGATAAACCTGGATATATTCCTAACGGATTGAAATATCGACGTAAAACCTTTACCATACATATTAAAATACGTTTTCGATTTGTGGAATGATAAAAAAGTGTTCCTCCTTTTCAAAGGGAGTGGTAACTTTAAATTTTCAAATTGTAATCCCCATCTTGTGACATATCGTTTGAATGCCATATTTAATCTTAATTTAACACAATGATACGAATAAAACATCTCTACGACGTTCCTAGCAAAAGCTATATCTTACCTCTCAAGGTGTTAATTAAGTGTACATACGCCTGGATATATTCCAAACGGATTGAGATATCGATGTAAAACCTTCACCATAATTATTTAAATTATGTTTTGATTTTTTTAAACGATTTTTCCAAAAAAAATTTTCCTCATTTTGACATGGAGATTTTTTTACGGGGGGGGGGGTAACTTTAAAATTTTCAAATTGCAAAAAAAGTATTTTAATAATTATGTTGATGGTTGTACATCGATGTCTCAATCCGTTTGGAATATATCCAGGCGTATCAGGACTTTACTTACACCCTGTATAGACAACATAGAATTCACTTATGCATCCCACTCCATAGGATTTGGTCAAGTATTAATGAACATTATTACATTGGTCTTATGGGTAACCATGATGGCAACGAGAAGTCACGGAGTATAACAATTTGTAAACATACTGAGTACAATAATATGATATTTTAATCTTGCAGATATAGACTTGAAATTCCACATGCAATATCAGGCGAAGCCTGTTGCATGACACATGGTATGGTCTACTGCCTACCTTGTACATACGGATTAATATATACAACATAATTATTTTTCAGTAATTACTGTAGTTAAGAGGTTACTTCAAATAGCGTAGATAGATATTCGAACTTAAAATTTTACTTGCGAATTATCAGCAACCATAAAGTTGTGGCTTGAAAAATATTTCCAACTTTGGAATTTTTTTGTGTACAGCAAACAAATAGTTTATCGCCTCTTAAATCCGCGGCTTCAAAAAGTATGGAGCACAATTTACCCCTCTCCCCCCAAATTATTTTTTTATTCTCAACTATAATACAACAACAATAGAAGAAATTCAAATTAACGAACAAAGTCGACTGTTGACTTTTTCCCGCAGAGCAGTAGCAAAGAGGTAAAATAAAAGTCAGGGTAGAGATGTGGGTAGAATACATTTGTAAGGTTGGCATGGGTACCTGCATAGCGTGGCGTGGCAGACTGGTGTCTATCAGCCCCTATCTACTCTCCGGGCACGTCGCCGTGTGACGTCTGACACGGCCGTACCAGCGCCCGGCCAGCGCAGCAAACTCACTTAAATCACCCGCCACCGCTACACACATTCGTTTGCACAAATTGAGTGTTCCGCTCGCCGAACAATACCTTAGGAGACACAAATCAGTCCGGGAATTAGAATCGAAATAGATTTACACGCCAGGCTGATTCGTGTTGGTTTATACGATTTGACACGTTTTAATGACGTGCGTATATGTGTGTTCGATATAAAATACATGCAGGGTGATTGCTAGTAAAGGTGATTTATAACAATTTGGTATTATGGAATAAAAAGACTTAATAGTGGATAATATTGTACTCTTAAAAACACAGAAATTTGAGACCTGAAATAATACTAAATTAACTTTATGTTCCAAAATTTATGATACTTCAAATGACGTATAAAAAATAAATTAGCGAGAATTGGGTTTAATTAGGTATTTGGTGATATAAAAATCGGTTAACAGCATTTCAGACCAAATTAGACCACATTATTTATTTCTTATTTTGTTATATTGTTTGTATTCTTTGTAATTCACATTATGGTTATCTTTATCGATTAAATTCCTGTTCCTCTTTGATACGTCAAATGATGAATAGAGTATGACTACCAAACTCTAAATGAGTACTAGTTAATTACAACTAATTAATTAATAATAGTTCACCTGCAAATCTAGTTTTTTGTGGATTATTTTCACTCTAACTTCGAAACGAAAATAGGATTTCTAACATTTGCCATTGTTAAGTGTTACAAAGATAGAAAAATACATTTCGAGGATTGGAATCTACCATCAGCCTCTCATCTTACCAAGCAGGGATGTCATGTTATGTGTACTGAAACTTAGTTGTACATAATGAATACTTTAGGCACACGCTTAATTTTTTTACAAACAACTTTTTCAATTGTAAATTTTCTTCATATGGACCAGTTTATAGTCAACATCAATATTTTTGTGATAACTTAACCCTATGTGTTGTCTTTTTACTCGTGAAGAAGAGAATCACAATCCTCGAAAGATAGTTTCTATCCTTGTACAACACATAACGATGGAAAATGTCCAAAATTGTGTTAAAAATTAACATTGCCATTAAAATCTTTTTTGTCAAAAGACTTGACTTATTAATAAAAGTGATCGTAAAATGCGTTTCTAAGCGCAAATCTTGAGAATTTCTTGAGGCTAATTTATTTGTGTAAAATATACATTAAAATCCGATGAAAGATTATAAGATGTAAGTTTACAAAGATTAAAAAAATTACCTGAAATATTTCGGAATTTTGAAAAAAATAAAGTATTTATTTTTGTATCATTCAAATTTAAACTATGCTAAACAGCTGTTGACACTTTCAGCTTAAGTTCAAAAAATTGGTTGAAACATTTGTTTTCTTTTATGTTTAGTAAAATATTAAGTATATTTGATCATTTGGTAATGTAGATAGAAATATATATATATATATATATATATATATATATATATATATATTTCATCTCAAGTAATGTAATTTGCAAAATGGTTATACCGTGGGAATTTAAATAAATACATAAATAAATTTTACTCCAGATTGCGCCAGTGATGGTTCTAAGACATTACACAAGTATTTAAACACTGTTATGAAACCAATCTTAATGAACAAAACTCTGAATGGTTTCAAATAAGGTACTCCTAATAGGTGAGCTTTATTGACATCGTGATATGAAATTTTAATATTGGCTTAGGAAAAACAGAGAAATAAACACTAACATGTCTCAACGAACCATTCTTTCTCAGACTACAGTTCGAAAAATGAAAGACTCCTGTGACGCAGAACCTTATAAATGAATACTGAATGAACATAATAAGGATTCCCCCTTATATACCCGAAGTAGGTTGGAAGTAGGTAGGGTTTTGCTTCGGCTATATGTATAGTCTAATCAGTCATATGTATAGAAAGCTCTTTTTGACTGAAGTAGGTTTCCAAGACCTGCGAATTTGTATTTTCTTAATCTGGGTAATAAGTTAGACTCAGCCGTGACGTAGTAAATATAATTAATTAGAACCAGAAATGCCTATACACGTGCCAAACAGGATAGAAGTCAGGTTAAACTCTGATATTCTAAACCTTGAACATTTTAATAATATCTACCTGATGTATGCTTACTTACATTTGAAAACCTTTATGTGACTCCTCATATTACATCATATGGACTTCGATTTTGAAAATTACGTGCGAAGGCAGGGGTAACAGCTACTTTAAAATGTTTTAAACTATACAATTTTGAATTGACAATTGGAGTGCCACATGGCATATTTGAAATTAACTTGTGGCCCTCTTCTCATAGTCCATAGCCTATTTTTCATTTCCTTTTGATATTTAATCACTACCCTCTTTAAAGGGGTTAAACAGCTTCCTTTTTGTAAAACCCAAACTCATTTGATTTTTACTTTTCTAAATTATATCTAAAATCTATGGAAATAATACCACTCAATAAGCGTCAACTATTCCTATAGGGTCCTGTAAAGTTTAATGAATTTGTCTGAAACTCTTCATACTACACCAAAATGCACCCGTAATCTCCTCAATTTGTTCTTTAAGGCAGTATCATGTGCTCGTTTGGGTATTTTTTCTGTTATTACAAAGATTTGTTGACCTTTGCCCAATTATTTTTACCGATTCTTATTTAATAAGATTGTGTTACAATTTTATTATCTGATATTATTTTCACGTCTTCTCTCCATATATATATATATATATTATAACTGAATTCATAGGAACATCGGTTATATATTGTCTATTGTACAATTAGCAATAACTTTAAAATTATTTTTAAATATGCATGTGATTTTATTATATATTTTAAAGTCATATAATGTGATTAATATGTATTTTTATTATGACTTATAAAACATTGAACGTCAATAACAAAACGAAATGAATACCAGTAGTTTTGTACAGTGTAAGATTCACACTAAACATTTTTGATTCTCACGAAATGAAACAAAATCTATATTATTACAGCTACAACAATCTACAGATTCTGTTTATATTTCATATTCTCGTACAGCTTTTATACAACAATACCAATAAATTAAGCGTTCATTAACTTTGGCTGTGGATTATCTCGATGACACAACATTGTGTATTTAAATAATAGTAATTAATTAATTTGAATCAGAATCCGATATAAATGATAAGATTATGTATATACTTCTTTATGCACTAACTGTGGTTTTCTGTTAACACCATTGTTTCTGAATACCAAACATAAGGTATTGCTAGGAGAAGGCTAGCCTATTTGGTTTAACGTTAACGGAATATGTGCACCCAAGGGGCTGAAAAGATTTTTTTTCTGTTTATCGGTCTGCACGATATCTAACACTCGATGAACACGAACTAACCTATATACTTGCATTAATCTTCATTTGCATATCCCTCCATGTGACTTGGCTGAGCGGTAGCAAAAATGTTTACTGTGGTGTTGTGGGTAACCATCATGTCAACGAGGGTAACAAAATTTCAGAATAACTAGGTTTGGAAACGAATTTAGTACAATCATATGTAATGGTAACACATGTAGTCTACGAAACTGTCAATAGATTTGAACTCGTGCATGCAACCTCAACAAAGCCTGTCATGCGACACTTGTTTTGGCATACCTTTTATTATTAACACGAAAAATAATATTTAATTTATATTTAAAGGTATACTTTGTTTTACAACATAATAATTCCTGTAAAATTGTATAAAAATAAAAACCTAATTCTCCTAATTTTTTTATTTAAAATGTTTTTAATCATATTTGTAGTTTACAAAATCATAAATATATAAGTACTAACACAATTATTCAAAACTTATAAGGCCTGCTATCAGCGATTTTATGTTAGTACACATTCGTGAGGTTTTAAATCCAAAATATGTTGAAGCAGAAAGTTGAATCTTTTCTCACTAGTAGGTTTTTATATTTTAGTGAAATAGTGACATGCACCACATAATGAATTTTGACAAGTTTTAGTAAAATTAATTTATGAAAAAAAGTAAATATAAAGAATTTTTTTTGTAAAACTCATATAATATTCTTTTGTTACCAGAACGAAACTGCTATGAGTAATTAAGACAATTAGCCACCGGTGCATTAGTAATATAGTATTATTTTACATTATTAGAAATAGTGTAAAGACACACATTCCTTAATAAAGATAATAACTTTTAGGAATCAGCGTAAAATTGTGTTTTCTAATTACAAAGATCATCAACAAAATTTTAAAATCTCAACATTAATAATGTTAGGCGCTAAACACTAAACGTTCGACCGCAGACCATTACTGCGATAGAAGATTTGTAACTCATGTTATACGATGGTATTAAAACTAACATAAAAAGTGTACAAGAAATGGTAATTGAAAAGAAAACATCATTAGTGTTTTTGTAGAACAACAAAAGCTTTACTCAGGTCAAATAACAAGGAAGAATATTTGAATAGCTTTATTCAACTGTGAACTTACCATAGAGAGAACGCTTTGCTAAAGCGGCGACCACTAAAGGCGGGCACAAGGCTTATCTTTATATTCTGTAAGGTCCTGTTTGCTCCGGTAATTAACTTCATCTCATTTGCTTCTGCACGAATGTTTGTTTTATTTTCTCCCTAAAATTATTCCAGACCCGCCCGCCAGAATGTTAAAGAGAAGTTCACTACCATGATGGCGGCCTGAATAAATTACCATTTCCCAGAATAATATTGTGTTCCCAACTACCAACTTTCGCATTAAAAATTATTCCAACTTTGCTACAGTTCTGCAAGTTTAGTGGAAACTCACATTTGAGGCCATAATTCAAAGTGGTTTCCATCCATTCATGAATTTTAACTAATATTTTATGCTGAACGTTTTTATAGCATGTAGTGCTTTAATATAAATATACGAGTAAAACTATTTGGGATTTTAGTATGAACCATGAATTTGTATTGCGATTAGAGGGACTGACCAAACGTAAAACTCCTTTCTTATAAATTTTAGTAATAAATACATCAGTGCTAAACAATTTCAACCATAATGTTAAACATGAATTAGTATTAGTACCGTCACCTCAAAAAGAGTTTAATACAAAGAAGAAGAATGAATCATCTTTGTAACACTTTTATAGCTTATATTTGTCCTATGTACAACCATAGTACTACCATAGTCTACTGCAGTACACGTGTGTGGACTGTGGTTGCTGTAGGTGCTAAACAATTTCAACCATAATGTTAAACATGAATTAGTATTAGTACCGTCACCTCAAAAAGAGTTTAATACAAATAAGAAGAATGAATCATCTTTGTAACACTTTTATAGTTTTTATTTGTCCTATGTACATTTCAGATTCGTGGAACCCATCTTCAGGTACTACCACAGTCTACTGTAGTACATTGTGTGTAGACTGTGGTACTGCTGTAGGTTAAGTTTAACATGTTTTTAACTACCTTAGTGGCTAAATATTGTACTTAATTTATATGTAATGTAATTTACTGTTAATTACGCTAACTATTGATTGGTAGGTTTAATAGTCACGTATGTTATCAAGAGTTTTCTTTTAAAAATATACTACTCTACTGTGCTACAGCATTTAAACATTCCAAAGTTCAGGGACGATGCTTCATAAGAAATATTCACTTTTTAACTACATCCAGACCAAACTTTCACCTTCCAGTAATAACCTTGATACAAATACTTACTCTTTCAGGCTGAGAAGTTTCCAACATTTATGTAAAGCATTTCGAAAAGATGCTAGAGAAATCTAAAAATTCAACCTTGGTACAATCTTTAAATAAAGATTATTATTCCTTATTCCTCATTCGTAAACTAAAAGGGAGAGAAATTTAAACACAAATTTTGAGGAATTTTAGAAACATTTAACTAACTGGGTCCTGAGAAGGGAAGGTCAACTGCCAAAATTCAGTCATAATAACCCAAACACAAACCGTTTCAACGGCTCTGGGCCCTTTCAGCCTATTTACTCTAACCTAGAGTATTGTACTTGTCTACGATATACAATTCTTCAGTGACGCAACCAGGATAAAGTGGGGGGAGGAGGGAGCAAATCCATTAATTCATAATTTAATGTGGGAAGGACAGATTGGCCTCGTCTTCCTTTATAATTTTGTCTAAAAATACAAGTGTTTGGTAAATAAAAATTTTAACTTTCTATGTATAAAATCTATTTTTAACACTGGTTTACTAACACAGAATATCAATATAACTATATGGTGTAAAACTATTGTTAGACAGTGAAATTTCAAAGGAATCAATGAAGTATGGAAATAATCTTCATCAATTTATAGGATGGGCGAAGTAAATTTTAAATATTAAAAATTGTTTAGAACTGTTTAAACTTATTTATTCTGTTTTTATTTATTTATCATGAAATGGTTTTTCAGTTAGAACCTTTACCAAAGGCCTACATAATGTTTAAAACTGAACTTCATATCATATCTAAAAGTTGGCATAAATACATTTGAAGATATATATGCACAATTTTCATAAAAGTGTGTTGTTTTCATTTTATAACTATCTTATTTTATATTATTACAAAATGTTTATAGTTTTTTATACTTGGAACAGAAAAAATCATAATGAAATATTTTTTTGTTTTGTTTAGGAGAACTCTATTATCGTTTAAGTTACTTGTGCTAGCACATATTATTAAATGTATTACTGGTAAACACTCAAAAAATATCTCTGAAAGTTACTTTCAATGGTATTTATTTTAAAATGTATTTCAGAGAAAGTACAGTACAGTATCAGGGGTGACAGGACGGAGCGTGCAGAGCTGCTATAGCCGAGAGCATTCTTCTCACCGCCGCCATTTTTGCCGTCTCCCCCGCCCACGGCTTCAACGCTCCCTGCTAAGCCATCCATCTTCTACATACTCACGTAAGTTCACACTTATTTGACATTGATTTCGATTTGTTCCTTTTCGGAGAATGTTGATCATTTGTCACTTTATGTCTTCCGTTTGTGGAGATTCGTACGAATTCTGCTTTCCAAAAGTCTTTTAGCAAAATGGTTATTTGATATTATAATATTATTACTAATAAATAATATAATGTAATGATAAGTAAATAGCATAACATCTTTAACTTAATTGTATACTGATAGTTTATCCAAAATATAAATTAAAATATTTTAAATTACCTCAGGAAATACTCAAACTTCTAAAACTTTTCTAAAATATGCTGTTCATTTAAGGGGGGGGGGGAAGTAGGATTTGAACATTTAACCCAGGAATAGTTATCCAATAGTAAAAACCAGTCATAATAAGTATCTTACATTGTTTACTTAAAAATGATACCTCTAGTTCTTAGTTCGCCTCCACATCCAGACAGTTCTATTGCCATCCAAAACTAATTAAGAACTGTTACTAAAAACACTATGAAAAACTTTGTAAATCAGATTTTATTAACATGATATGTATTAAAATAACTACAATAGAAATTTTATTGATATCATGTAAGTTATTTAAATTATGCATAATTTTATTCATATATGCAAGTGATTATATTTTTAATCGTGTTTCTTTTGGAAACGGACAGTAGAGAAATGGTTTTGTAAGTAAAAAAAAACAAAACAAAAACAAACAAAAAAAACGGGAATTACTAAATCTAAAGTATGATAAACTGAATTTATTTTCATTCGATTTATTGACCGAACAAAATAAGTTCTATATTTAGTTCTGTTGGTGTGTCCTTTGTCATTATGTGCTTCTACTACCGTCAAATGAGTAATTAACATTTATCAGCTTATATTTTATCAAAAGAGTACATAAAGTTACATGATTATTTTATTACAGTATGATGGAATAATACTTAACAATATAAAAGTAGTTAAACGTATTCAAATTCAATGTAAAAATGCAATATGCTTAAGTAATTAGACTGTTACAGTCATATTTATGTATATAATAGCAATACTTTTTATGATGATGAATTTATGTAATTTTGTAAAGCAGATAAGTATTATCTGTGAGCAAAACACAGTATTCTGAAAAAATATTGTTACAGATTAAAAAATAATATATTGGAGTATTAATATAGATATAATTCCAAATCATGTTCATACCGAATATCACCAATAATACCAAATACAACTGGTCACAGATATAGGTTTGTTTAAAAAAATTATGACTTAATTACAAAGTTTTTGAACGACATTTCTTTTTGCAAATGTTGTGCGTGTTTTTCATTAGGCTACATTTGTAATAAAATTTATTAAGAAGTTCTAGAAACTCCTATTGTTAAATGACTTAGAAAGTGTTAAACAATCTTAAAAAATATAGAAAGCATGTTTAGTGTTCTTTAAGTAGACTAAAGGATTATTATAGATTTTAATAAAATCTACATATCTTACCTACATATTCTCAAACGTATATTAATAAACACGATTTTGGAAAAGCCACATTGTTATCAAGATGTCAGGTACATAACAGTATTTATATCCACTGTAGTTGAAAGGGACAAAATGTTGATACCACATCTGTTATGAACGGATGATAAATAACGGACTAAATACGTGTTTAATACTCTAGCGCAATCTGTATCTGTACAGTATACTTATCGACTGAAGAGGATTGCGCCAGAGTAGTAAACACGCAATTATTCCGTTATTTATCAACAGATGAACTGTTGAAACATAACACATTGTTTCTTTTTGTGCTCTTATATACATTTTGAAATTTTTTTCTTCTTATCGGTTTTCAAACAAGTTTGTTTGAAAAAAATTAAAAGCAGCTATTTTGAAACTATTAGATACGATAGATATTTTTCTTTCAGCATAAATTAACATTTGGTATGATAAGATATACAAACATCCAAAATGATAATTCCGGGTGCTAACCTAACCGAAGCAGACCATGGTGCTTAATAAGTAAACACCCTTTATATCCAGCACAAAAATGTATGTACATTAAAACCTTTTTTACTTTTAATGTTGAGTTGTGTTCAAATTCACTTTCCTCTTAGTGCAACGTCTGGAATCTGACTTTATTACAGATTTGACTCCCGGAATCTGGAGTCATGTTTGTCTCAAGAAATCCAAAATACGTTGGTAACGAATAAGCTTAAAACTAATTATAGACACCTAGACCGCAAGACAGTGAAGGGGAATCCTTATTGTCTCATCAGGTGCACTACGATGTGATAAACACGATCTCTATGCACGGTGGAGCAGCCGAGTTTTCTACACATAAAGTATCTGTGGTGGGAAGGGTTGATTCCATGTGAATGTTGAGTTAAGCTACAATTCGTCATTAAATTAGTCTAATTTATTTACTTTGTCAAATAAAATAATTCTTTAATGTTACAATATCCCTATTGATAAAGTGTAATACTGGATGCTTTTAATACGCATTAGATTTTGATAAAGTTAAAAGTCTGTTATAAAGTAAAACAAACCACTAAATACCAATTTTGCATTCTTTTTATTTCGCATTTTTGCTAACCATTAGTATGCACGAATTTTAAATTCTGTTCTGATTTTGCACGCAAAGTCTCCAAAGGTATACACTAAAATATGTACAGTAAAACTACACAAACTTGTTTAAAATGATTTACAACGAACACCTTTAAAGTTCTCCTGTACACACTGAGCAAATACATTGCTAACAAAACTGAAACTTTACGTCATTTCGGCCATGCCACGTATAATCATCTTCGGTCTAAAGATTTAGAATCAAAAGCGAAGATCTTCTAAATTCAGGAAAGCCATATAACTAAAATCTTTAATTGTCATTTACAAACAGAGTTTTAAGGTGTTGTGAACCAATAAAAAAGGTAGTCATGACATTTGTACGTTGCTAAATATATGAGATATTAAGTTGGTTTAGAATATTTATGATTAAATTAAACAATTTAAATTGTGATCATTAAAATACTGTAAAGGCTTTCCACACAATAACTTTAATAGAGCTCTTCGGTAGCAAATTAAGAGATACAAATTTAAACAATTTTTAAATTGTCTATTAAAGGCAGTATATTTTCATAACGCTTAGCTTTAGAGTCGTTTTGCTCAAAGAAAATGACTGGAATATTTTACCCCCCCCCCCCGGACCACAGCGATCCAGACCGAGTGAGATATCACAAACCAATATTCCACGGATGAGGTACCCCAACCTCCCGCTGAGGAATTATAATAAAAATCTATACCACTCAATTGTCAGTGTTTGATTACTCTTGATAAAGTGCTATTATTGCCGATTTTCAATTTCGCCCAGGTCTTATTTTCGCGGGCATTCATCCAGTTTTAATTAGAGAGCCGCACGAAGTGAATGATGGCCCCATTATACACCGATATAATTATGATTCTTACAGATGGCGCTACCCAATCAAAACTCACGCCAGGATGCTTTCATCGCATCTTTTCATATCGGAGTTCTTTCATTAGTGGAGTTTTCTCTGAAAATAGCCCCGCTTTTGACGGCCAGCGTTAATAAGCACCTGCTCGCCCTTTGTGTGCCCTTCGCGCCCTTATTGATGCCGTCGAATAAGGCGCATTGAACACTTCAAGGGTCATGGATTTTCAGTAATTCCCTCGTAATTTGAGATTTTTCTCCCTCCGAAACTTCGGTTTCCGCCACTTATTGGGATCGTCCATTGTGTTGGAAAACGTGTTTAGTCATCCCCGTTATATTTATATTGCATTCCGGTTTATTGTTAAAATTTACAAAAAAATAATCGATTAATGGTTTGTTGGAAGATTTGATATCATCGCATGCCATTAATTACACTCTAAAAAATTGTAACAAAAGATAAGGTACCGTAGTTATTACACGGTAAGAGAATGACACATTACGTGTCGAGTAATTGCTTCGTTGAGGCTGCAAGCAAAATTTCATTTTTATATGTATATGAGTTAAATTGTCATGAGATTTTATTGAGTTTATTTGTAACTGTACTTATTCTGCGATTTTCTCGGTGCTATCGAGGTTAACTTCGTGGACAATATAACTATTTTCACGAACGCTCAGTCAAACCAATGGAGTGATATACACCATTTTCGGTGTTGCCTATTTTAGAAATGAGACTTTATGCAAAATGTCAAGTCTATAAGTCAGTTCGTTTTGCATATATCGTGCGGACACAGACAGACAGACAGACAGACAGAAGTGAAATCTGTCCAGCCCCCCGAGTGATAGGCTTCGATAACGCTCAGCCAACTAGATAGTAAATTTATGTTTTATAATTACTAATATTACCATTTATTAATAATATAAACATTTTCCTTGAAATAATATAAAAATACAAAATGCTTTCTTACTTATGAAGTATTGTTTAGCAATACCGTCAGTCTTTACATTGACGTCAAATAAAAACTTTGATAATTTGATTTTTAAATTGTTACTATAGAGGTATGGCTCACATGTCTTACATGCTTGCAATAAGAGTTGTTTAAAATATTCTACAACCAGTAATGCTCAAGTACTTACTGGCATAATTCTAAATTTTAACTGCTCAGTACTTAACTGTACCAAACACTTTTGAGTGTACTTGTTACACAGCCGTTTTCAGAATGAACGGACGTTACTATTATACATACTAACGGATTATATGTACATTTCCGAATATACAAATTGAGTCTAATTTTGTATTATTTAAGAAAGACGATTAAGAATCACAACTGACTTAAGAGCCTGAATTAGAGCTAGTTTTAATTTAATCCCACACATCCCCCAATATCGTAAATTAAATACAATAAAAGTCAGAAAGCAATAAAATTTTATGTTTCTTATTTTGCTAAACTTTTTTATTAAGTTTGTTGTTAAGTTTGTTATTAAGTTTGTAACATTTAAATTTAAAAAGCATTTAGATTTCAAGATTAAATCTGTGCTGCAGCAGTGGGTAGACTAATAGGAGCCTCAATTCCATAACTTGAAACATGTCATATTATTCTATATAAAAAAGGCATTGATGATTGATGATTTGAACCTTTTATTGATATGAACATTACTTTTGCAGTAATGTATTTGTCTCAATTATGAGATACATTTTACTAATACCAACAAATATTTGAATCTAGGCCAAGTGAAATGACTAATTATTAACATCTTATTATCTAATTTATTATCCCCTTTACGTTTTGAAACGGAAACTGCAGTATATATTAGAGATGCTATCTAAAAACGTCAAATTATTTATGTTTTTACGAATATAATACTGACTTTCTTGCCTCTGTTTATTGTTTTCATAAAGTAACTGAGATAAAAATTTATAAAAAGGCTGAATTTATTGTAATTTAGTACGTTGTAGTGGCGCAATCGTTCATGGTTGGATGAATAACAAATATTTTAACTTACAATTCTTTAAATGAACTTTAATTATTCTTATAATTTTAAAGAAAATAGAGAACATATTAAAATTTCTATTTATTTCCACCAGGATTGTAGGCTGTTTAGTTAATATTAGAGGGGTACCTTATGATCAGGCTAATAAAAACAGCTAAACATGGGAGCAAGACATTTTTGCAGTAGACCATGTATATATGAACGTTGGCGAAGAGGTGTTACATGTTTTGGTAAGTAAAACAATACTATTCCTTAACATAATATTCTGTTAAAAGCTATATTAACCTAATATAGCTATATTAAAGCTATATTAAATATAAGCTATATTTAAATAGTGTAGTTTCCCTGAGTAAAACTCATTTAAAGAATCATTCTCTGATCTTGCACAGTTTTTCTTACACCTGATTACAAAATAGGTCACAATTTAACATTTAAATCTGTATAAATGGAGTTATGGAGTGATCAAACATTTAAAATTTTAAATCTTCAGAGAAGTTGTATTAAAGGGTAACCGCTATAAATAAAAATGTGTGTTTTAATATATCAGCCAGGTATTAAAACAGGGCTTTTGATTATTTTACTTACTTTTTATTTTGAATTTGTTTAACAAAATAAAGCTCCTTAGTGAAAACTATGAAATTTGCTAGTAACAAACTTTTGTCACTTAGGTCAGTACCCACTACAAACAACAAAATTACTTTAGTTGATCTTTTATGTCGTAAAAATTTAAAATTTAATTTAAAAGTAACCTGGTATGAATTGGTTATCCTAGCCAACACTAGTATAACAGAAGTTGAAGAATTGACGAATAAATCCCAAAAAGTATGTATTAGTGAATTTTAGAAAAATATTGGTTTAGAAAAATTACAATACTGTATAGATAAAAAAACATATTGCTCTCTTAACCCTTTGAAGCACGAATTTTCCAAATGACACATGTTTTGATTTTTTTGTTATATTCTTTATTAGCAAAGTAAAAATAGTTCATAATATTATTTTTGGCTTTTAAAAATAATTTTTAATTTCTTTTATTGAGGTGGTAAGATACAAATACCACTATGCATGTGAGGTCTTTTTTTGTAGAGGTGTTGAACGAAATAATAAACTTAATTATTTAAAAAGAATGAGTTTATTGATAAGAAAACACAACATCTCCTTACAAATTCATATTTTACTAAATTTTACTTAATTCTACATTTCCTCGGAGAGGCCATATTACTGTGAATAGTGACCATGATTATTTATTATAAAATTGTAAACATCGTTTTGGAAATTCATGTTTCTTTTCAGTCCAAAAAGACTCCAAAAATGGTTAAGCGAGTATCAGTAACAAGGGAACATTTCTTAGAGGCACCTTCTCAAAACTTAAGCACGCTTTCCTATATTTACATTTGGTGAAAGAATCAGAATAAGATATCAGTTTTGGAAACGACATAATTAGTGTGTTTATATGCATAAAAAATTTCAGGTGATTATCTAAGGTCAGTAATTAAATTAAATGAAATACTGAAAAAGCAACTTTTATTACGTTTACCTGTTTTTTTGTCACATATCTTAACTTTCAACAATTCTCTAATTTTAATTAAAAATTATCTTCCCTGAAAGTCGCTTATAAGAACAAAGGAAATTCGCAAAATGAACTCCACGAAGACCCCTATTGATCTTTTTGGGGTCAGAGACAACGAACGGCTCCAACTCAGCTAACAATAATATTTGGACTATACCCGACACTGTATGGCGGACACCCTCAAGTATCCCCGGCCCGATTTTCGCATTTGCAAGTGAAATGTCAGCCGGGTCCGCGACTGCATGACGGGGTAGTCTCTCTTGAGTCCCGATCGGCAAAATGGCTGAATCGTTAGCGACGATAGATGAGTTCCCCTCCCGAGTGATCCGCCCCCAACCGCCGCCGCCGCCGCCACCGCCACCGCCCCCGCAGGGCGACATCGTGCCACAAGACGGCAGCGGCACCAAGTCATTACAGCCGTCACTCTCACAGGTACCCCTAATTGAGCGGGTCCACGCCGCGGACAGCCCTTCTACCTCGACACCCGATCGTTTAATTTGGGCGATGCGACGCGACGTTTCCCTCGATCATTTTTTAAAATCTTCTCGTCCTCATTTTTCCGCCTGTGTGAAATGTCCACGTCGACTGACTTCATTTTGTAGAAATTAATGGTTTCGGCTCTGTCGCTTGCTGTTTTACATACGTTACAGACACGATCGGTAACGTGGTAACTTCTCCTGCATCGTCGCTTTTCTCTCCTCTAAAGTAATCAGTTTGATAAAGTCCCTGCCCTTATGTTATAATTAAGACTATATTATAGCTTTAACTATGATTTTGTATTGCAGTAAATACATTTTATATTATATTTTTGCATTATTATTAAAATTATTAAGCTAATATTTAACATAAGCATTTCTTGCAAGAAAACAAGATATCAGAAAAGAAATTTATTGAATTATGTCTATAAAATTCGTGAGCATTTTTAGCATATTTTTCTAGACCACATTACTTATTAAAAAGGCCTTTGGTTCATAGATATATGTTAGACCAACTATTTGGTCCAACTTAGTTTGATCAGTTGGATAATTTGGTCTGATTTGCCCTAATTAATTCAAAACTACCCACAGCTTTGTGTTAAATAAGGCTGACACATCTTTTATTTATATACTTCACGTGAAGGCTTATATACCTTATATACATCCGAAGGTTTATGAAAAATGTATTTCTTCTTTCCTAAAAGAAAAACGCAAGATATTCTATATATTTCAGTTTAAGTAGGTTGTTTCAAAACATAGACCAAGTAATTCAAATTGAAAATATTTGTAATCAAAATGGTATTTTAATTTCTATATTTCATAACTTTAAAATAATCGTAAAATGTTTCTAAGTAACTTTCATGAACCAAAACTTTGATAACTATTATCGTATGACAATACGACTAGACAAATTAGCAATTAAATTGTATACTGAGTGTTTGAAAACAAACTCGAATCATTATGATTATGAAGCTATTTTAAACTAACCAACACACGAAATCTTCTTTAGTTGGAGATTTTACCTCATTGCAACTTGGTTCTTTCACTGGAGTGGTGGAGACATATCACTTTTGTCTGCCCGTCTGTTTGCACGATATCTCGAAAACGAACTAACATATAGACTTGAAATACGGATGATACTTAATTTCTACGTAGATAAAAATGAGCTATATAATTCTAAGGGATTTGACTGAAGTCTATGAATCAGTAGGCTGACTCGATTTCTCTATTGTTTGCTGGGGGATGTAAAAATGGATTTTCTATAATTTTGATTTCTCTTTGTCTATCTGGCTGCTGGGTATCCCGAAAAGGAAGAAGCTATAGACTTGAAATTTTGCATGCAACCTCAGCGAACCCTGTTACACGAGACATACTACTGTTAATATACTAAACTTTTATTTTTATTTCCAACTTAGATCGATATGAAAAATGCAACTTTATAAGTTATCTCTGAAGGAGCATCATGGAAATATAACAAAATATTATGCGTTAGTATTTATCATTAAGTTTAATAATATATAGGCTTAAAAATGCGTGATGTGCGAATTAAACATGTTGTGGTTTTACAACTGTTTTTAACTTGTTTTAATGTGTATTTTGGAGTGTTTCATAAAATATAAATTATATATTGCTTAATTTCTAGTTTTGAAGGCACGATGAATTTGAATTAGTTATCAATTTTGGATATTCTAAGATACCATTATATTGTATTTATATATGATAAGAACCAAAATAACTTCTATTTTAATCAGAAATTTAAATACTTTCAAAACTGTATTGTATTTTCTACACTAGCCTTCAGTTCCCCTTTGTGTGAGATGCGCCATTTATCACAACAATTGTTAGACTTCTCTCCACCCTTTGTTTCAAGATGGTTGGGGAAGCTTGCTCATTTCCCCCTAAAAGATTATAATTTGTACTTGGGATTTTGCATAAAGGGTGGCCAGATGCGACCCTTCTACGCCCTTCCAATCATTTATTTTCGTTACCACCTCCAACTTTTAATAAATACGTTAATATTTTTTAAGTCAGTTTTTATTTGAATCATTTTCTAATAAAACTTGTATTTGTACTTTTTTAAGTTTAAGGCCGTAGTTTAACATTTACTTAAGCGTAAAAAGTAATTAAATTTAAGAGATAATTCATTAATAAATATTGTTCCATCATGTTCAACAAAATAAAATTTAAAAATAAGTTACTTAGTTATGGGCTGTTTGAAACCAACTTTTTGGGTTATTTAGATCTGATGAATTCATGAAACAGGTGAGAATTAATTGTTGATATAAAGTTAAGGATTGAGTGTTAACTTCTTGGAGGTTTTTTATGTGTACTTTTCTAATGTATTGGAGGAAATTCTGTTTTTACATGAGCAACAAACTAATCCAGAAAGTGTGAAACCACCATGATTCGAACACTACATTAAACCACAATAGTTCCATCGCCACTTAGCTACACTTTTCCGATTTCTGACCTACCTAGAAATAATACTGAAACATAAACACGTACTAGGTTTAATTATATTTAATTTTCTTATTATTACCATATTATGATTGCAACCTTATATAACGTTGTTTGCAATAATTTTATTATTTTATTGCAATAACTTTTTTGTAATATATTATCAAAGTTTGATTATA
Source organism: Homalodisca vitripennis (assembly GCF_021130785.1). Taxonomy (NCBI): domain Eukaryota; kingdom Metazoa; phylum Arthropoda; class Insecta; order Hemiptera; family Cicadellidae; genus Homalodisca; species Homalodisca vitripennis. Next base: position 191,756,754 of record NC_060207.1, read on the forward strand.
ATATTTTATTTTATACAGCTCAGTAAAGATTTTAGTATTTATTTATTTATTTATTTACGGTAACACCATTAGTACATGGAAAAAACAATAAGATATTCTTATATCCAACAATAAGCTAATGAAAATGATCCACATTATAAATTATTAACAGTTCCAAAATAAATTGCTACAACATAACAATAACATATAAAATAGACTATATAGAAAATAACAATCATAGCATAGCAACAATAATAAATAGTAACAGTAATTATACAATCAATTATACATCCATCTGCACTTACACATATACTACATAGGAATAATTTATTACAATAAAAGGGGAAAAAAAGAATCAAATGTATGCATGTAGAAAAGAGTAGAGGAAAAAATAGAAAGAAATAAATATATACACATTTTACTATGAGCCAGGTGTCAATGTCTACAACAAAAGAAAATGTTTTTACAGGTGCATAACACTATCACTGAAAAAGTCATGCTGGGAGGAGACGAGGTTTCCAAGTCTGTGAAGTCTGTTATTGTTTTATTAAAAGGAACACCATCATATACATATTAGGAAGTAACCGGGATCTTCTATAATTATTTTGCTGTGAAAGGTAGATTGAATAAGAATAAAGAATATATCTACTTAGCAATTTCGTTTGTATCCTTGAAGAAATTTTTTATCTTTGTTTTTATTTTGTTGTGAAATGAGATTCTCTTATCAAACTAGTCCCCAATCTGAACACATAGTTTACCCGAGTATTTCCTTCATTTCACGAAATAATCTATTCCGGGATTACGTGGGTTTGCCACGAGGGATGCGGGGTGGGGGGCAGATGAGGTGTTTGTGCATAGGATCAGAAGAAGGGTCGGACTGAAGAAGCTGTTTGTTCATCGGAACACAAGCTCAAAGAACTTGAGCATTTTTAATTACGCCCCAAGCTGTGACTTAGCTTCCTTTGACCGAGGCACGAACGTCCATGGACGGCTCCTGTGTGCCAAAGTGACAAGAGTTTAATTTAACCCGAGGACTGGCCATTCAACCCCTTCTGCTGACACACTGCTATGGAAGTAGTATTTCCCTTCGATTATAACTCAACACCTGGATGGCATAAAGTATGAATAAAAGTAAAATATAAACATGTTAATACAGTTACAACACGTTTAACTATTTAAAATAAAGACATTTTAATTACGTTTTACTGAATCAATATGTAACCACTTTCATTACACAGAGACAAAAGTGTCAATATAAATTAAGGGAAATTTAATTTCTATTGATTTATTTTCTTAGTTTTGTGAAGGAAACAGGATTTTCTCGACATTTCCCATGACTGAACGATGAAAAATGTCTGGAAAAATCCTGTTTCCTTCACAATCCTTCCAACGTCAAAAAAATTTCAAACAAAGAATTAATTCTCGGTACGGACCCTTAGTTTTGTGTTAAAAAGTGTTAAAATACAAGTTTTAAGAGAACGCGCTAGTCATTTCCAATTGGTTTCTTAGATAGGTTTCCGCTTTTTCACACCTCTATGGATTATAGTAAATACTATTTTAATGAATGTCTATTTTATATTTACTGAGGAGCTTCTTGAAATTAAATTATCATATATATTAATAAAATATAAAACACGCTTACCATTAGCAAAAATACATGTCTAACTTTCATTTTAAAATAATTACTTATGATTCGTTAGTATTTTGAAATAAGGCACAAATGCTTCATTTTTCTGCAAAGGAAAATCGGACGCTTCCATATATGTATTTCAATTGAAAAAGAAATTTGTTTAATTATTGCTATCATTAAATGTGGTGTAGTATGGCAAATTTAACGTATGTATATGATGCACAGATGTAACTTAATTAATAACCACCAAAAATATTCCACGGAATCTACCCCCTGGCTGCAAAAGGTAAATTAATATCCTGAAAAGTGATATCTTTGGAAATCCAATTCCGTTAATTGATTCAAAGTGAAACAATGGTGCCGAGAGAGCCAAAACCTCGCAGGTCGACGATCTTGGGCGGATTCCAAGTGGAATGTATTACAAATAAATTACGAGAAAAAGGGTATTTTATATTCTTGGACAATGGAGGTAGAGTCGCGTTTCCTGGCTTTAACACATTCCACGTCTGGCCAATAGGAGTGCTTCCTCCGGCCGGTATATTTCACCACAGTCAAGAATTACTGGACAGTTCTTAGCACCATAAATATTCTCTTTGTAGAGAGTTTCGCTATTGTTCTTGGTGGTCGTTGTGCATTTCATTAAAAATGCTTTTGTGCCGCGTACGAGAATGCTTACGCCAGATAAAACTTTGCAGCAAGCACATAATATCATTACATGTGGGAAGCCCGCTTTGTTTCTTTGTTATTCCCATTGCCGGCCAAACCCTATTAGCATTAGTTTCGGCAGACAATGCTCACGGTTTGTTGTTTCTCTGCATATTTAACTCCTCTCTCCTTACAAAAAGTGCTGTCAATGTCATAATCTTATTTTATCCTAAAAGCTGGTTTCTGGCATGGGCGTAAGCAGATTGTCCCGACCTTAGGTTTTCCCTTGTTCTACATCAAAGCCAAGCTCTTTGCTGCAGTATTGTGATGGATATATAATTTTTAGAGGGGTTTCTTTCATACATTTTATAATGAGATTTTCATTAAAACCATCTGAAATAAAAGTTCTGTCATTAAAAAATTACTCTATGCGCGATTTTCCGAAGAATGAAAAGCCAAATTATACTTGCATCATTAAATACATTACTAAATTTACATATATACGTGAAAGCTTAATTTACCTGTAATTTGGACAATTGTGAAAAAAAACATGTTTGTGAAAAAGTATTCGTCAGGTTTTTTTATCACTTACCGTTTACTTCAGAATAGTTCACTCTATCGAGCAAAACCTTTCTGCACATTCGAGCTAGAATATATTTAGTATTCTTAAAAGTTTAAATCGATCCCGACTGTATTTACGTACTTATTCCATCATGAATTATTGGTATTTAGTAAATGTATACATCTTTAATATTATGTACATTATTATTTTTAAGGTAATTTCAGTAAATGTAAATTATTTTCAAAATATCTAGGCTTTATTTAAATGTCTAGATAAATTAAAGGAATGCCTACGATTTACCTCATTGATATCGTTTGCGAAAACAAACACATTATTTACTTTAATTGAAAAAGCCGGTTATTTTCATTGGCCTTCTACCAAAATTGAGAGCTATCGTTTCGGCGGTATTATTCCCTTTAATGTTGGCACCTGTCCAAAAAAGTCTAATGTGATACTCTTCAGCCTTTCTGTAGATGTAACTAATTTCCCCATAAAATGGCAAATGTGAAAAAATTATAGTAACATTAAACATTTATAAATCTTAGAAAAAGTGGTTTTCTTCCATAACATTAAATAATTTCATAAATAAAATTAATACAACGATACAAAAAATAACAATACACCGTACAGAATCTATTATTCTACAAAACACCCATACATGATACATTCGAACCGCGACTTTGAAAACTGACTAACAGGAAAAAATAGTTCAAAATAGTCTCAATATTTTCTGAGACTGTTTTGAAAGCCTTGCTGAATTAAATTGGTGATATACCACTTACTGCAACCACTTCCGGACCGTTCGGTGTGAGACCATCGGATTTGTGGGCTATTGCTTCCATGGGCGTATATAAGGGTGCTCAGGGGGCACCAGCTCGCCCACGAAATTTTGAGAGACAAACTTTAAAATTACACCCAGTACTTTGCTTTGAGGTAAAACATTTATATCGTTTCCGAGTCCCTGTTTTAAACCTACCAGTGTGCCAGTGTGGCAGAAACCCCCCCCCTAATATTTGTCTACATACGCCACTGATCAATGTGGTGCCTAAAATTTTGAGAACGACACCGAATTTAAATAGCTTTTTAAGTGACAAGTTTATACAGGATATAATGGAAATTATTTAGCGGTTAATGGACTCCTGTATTCGTTTTATGAGTTGTTATTGAATTTTTAAGGCAAGCAACCAATTATAAATGTCATACTTATAAATATAACAGTATTTTTTGTTAATGTTATTGCCTCAACTAGTTAAAAATAATAAAGTGATAATTTCACGATATCGTTATAAAAATTGTAGTGTTCTATTATAGGCTAATTATGAGATTAGTTCCACCATCGAAAAACATGATAGATTTATTGAAAACATATTTGTAGTAATCAAAGTCACCAAAAGATTTTCAATAGTGCTTTTTGCAATAATGTTTATCTATAAATTGTTGAACACAAATTCTGTTAAAATAATTTACATATACATATATTTTAATGTGCTTTCATTCATGCATACATTTTGTATAAACATTTATTAAAAATGTTTGGAGACTTACAAAAGGTGAAATGAATTAGGAGGATAAAATAAATTCAGAGCATTGCTATAAGAAATATTTTTTAAATAATAAATGAAGACGAAAGCACAAACTGTTGATTATGCAGTTATTTCTAAAAGGTGAGCTTTTTGAAAGAAACAGAACTCATTAATCTTTTAATTGAAACTGCTGGCTTAGGAAATTAAAGCTTGAAAAATATATCAGTTATAACTTCGCTTGCGAGGATTCCTCATACATGCAGTCTATGTTTTCATGCATAATAAAACGAATCACTCTCTTGGGATAGCCGCACACCCTTTCTGGGAAAATAAGGCTGACCCCAGGTGCTAATACTATAATGCAAATGTCTGCCTCCGAGCCACTCCTCCCATCCGGTAAATAAATTAAAGGATCCAAGGATTAAGGAAGAAGCAGTAATTCGTTTTACTTTGCTCAGCGTAGAGACGGGCAGGGTACCTGCTGTACGCATTAAGCCAATATAACGCAGTGTACAGTGAAGCAGATTATGTGTGTCCTAATACTAATCTCCTACGTCACTGGGTCTTACTGTCTCACAATCGCTAAACTGCATGGAATTTATTTTAAAAAAATAATAAGGTGGATATTTAATTCAAATACGCCTCATAAATTGACAGATAAGTTGGTAGTAAATATATAATTTGCAGATAAAGTATGAAATGGAAAATAATATCAAAACGGAGCAACCAGATTATACAGATCGCGTAGTTCAACTAAAATAATATCTTGACATTCATTACTGCCACTTTTTTCTTTACACCCCTATAATGTGATCTCTATTCATCGACGTATTCGTTTAATCAAAATAGTTTAAACACATTTACATGCAAAAGGGTAAAAAAAATTGTTATACGCATTTTGCACACACCTATACATAGATAACATTGATTTATCATAGTGAAATTTTGATGAAATATTCATAAAGGGATGAATAATTGAAACGGGTATTGAGAATGTAGTAATTTGAAGGCAAACATTTTACAAAATTTGTTTTCAAATTTTTGATTAAAGTGAACGGAATTATTTTTCCCAAAATTTTATACAAAAAACTATTTTACTACAAAAATTAGATTGATAAATTTGTAACTGGTATAACCCGTAGAACATTGGGTTTTTTTTTAATTATGCGTGGGGGAAGAAATAGGCTCGAATTTGGGCTGTACCAAGAGATCTTAAAATTTTGTTCTCTAAACCTGACACAAACCCTCTTCCTGAGTTAATTTTTATAAATTTATTCAGCGGCCATACCCAACAACGATCAGGGACTTTTACAGGTTTTATTTTATATCAACATTTTATATTGGCTGAGAGTTAGCAAAGCCTACCTACAACTCGAAGGGCTTGAAAAATTTCATTTTTGACTGTCTGGCTGCATTATATCTTGAGAACGAACGAATCTATGGATTTTAAATTATATACGAAACTTTATTTCTATGCAGACAACTTTGAGTTCGATGAGTACTTGATTATGGGATTTGGCTGTGCGATAGAGAACATTTTTACCTAGGTTTTATGGGGAACAACGAGAAAATCTATGACATCTCAACATTTGACATAGTAAAACATGTATCCTAGTTATCAGAATCAGTTATAAACTAACGTTTTCATATAACACGTAGTTTTCCGAACTCCTGTTTTGTTTATTTACATTGATTTGTTTTTTCTAATTTTTTACATTTGTAGAAAAGTTATGTCTTGTTCTCTGAGATTAAACATTGAAATTTCCTGTTTGTAATTCTGATTTCAATAGTATAGAATTGGTTATGGAATTAGACTATTGGTTATGGTTAAGTCTGACAGTTACTATTTGAACATTTCAGGTATTAATTTATGTTAGATAATTCCTTTTTACGTTTATATAACTTATATGTTTGGTACTCGCTACTATAATACCAATGTTTTACAGCTGAAAGACAAATTTATGAGTGAAAATAAATAGATTGTTTTACTAAAAACATCCTTATCCAAATGCAATATAAAATTAGTACAACCTAAATACATTAATCCACGTCCTGCTTTGTATTCAGAGTCGAGATTCCAGGTTTGAGCTGTGTATGTGATGCCCGCTCGGGCAGGCACAATACACGCGCAGTCGTAATACATGGGAGGTCAAAATACATTCACGGTAACAATACACGCGCAGTCGTAATACATGGGTAGGTCAAAATACATTCACGGTAACAATACACGCGCAGTCGTAATACATGGTAGGTCAACATTCACGGACTCAATACACGCGCAGTCGTAATACAAGGGAGGTCAAAATACATTCACGGTAACAATACACGCGCAGTCGTAATACATGGGAGGTCAAAATACATTCACGGTAACAATACACGCGCAGTCGTAATACATGGTAGGTCAACATTCACGGACTCAATACACGCGCAGTCGTAATACAAGGGAGGTCAAAATACATTCACGGTAACAATACACGCGCAGTCGTAATACATGGGAGGTCAACATTCACGGTAACCAATACACACGCACAGTCGTAATACATGGTAGGTCAACATTCACGGACTCAATACACGCACAGTCGTAATACAACGGGAGGTTACAATACATTCACGGTTTCAATACACGCGCAGACGTAATACATGGGAGATAAACATTCACGGACTCAATACACGCACAGTCGTAATACACGGGAGGTCACAATACATTCGCGGTTTCAATACACGCGCAGGTCATCGAGACGTGCCATGGCCTTTGCTATCAGCGTTGTAAAGAAAGTTAAACAATTATAAAAAAAAAAATTTACATCTTAACATCCATTACAATCTTAAGTGTTGATGCAACAATAAATTATACGATTATTAGAATATAAATATTTTCCAGTCATGAAAGTAGGTAAATTTAGAAAGAGGAATGGGTTAATACTATATATATATATATATATATATATATATATATATATATATATATATATATACACACACTTACATTTAATTTTAATGATTCTGGAACTGAATTTTTGAAAAGTACTTTGTGACAGAGTTATGTATAAGGCGATGCTTTCAGATATTTTGAACGCTAGGTTTTACATGATGCGTTTTGACATTAGAGAAATTTGACTCTATTTACCACAAATGAATTATTATAATAATTAACTGTTTTCTCTTTAAATACATTAGTGCTAAAACATCTATAATAACACAGAACTATTATTATTTAAAATAACATTTCTATGCATATCTACTCGTATTTACATATAGGAACGTTGTGATATTATAGATTCTTTGTTCTATACTAAAATTGTAATAATAGTTAGTTAGTTATAACCAAAAAGTTTAAACATGATTTTTAAATTATTTTAAAAATCACTATTTCTAGAAATGAATGGACAGTTTTTGAAAATATTGTATTATACTTGACATCATGATAAAAATGATTAAATTTTTACCTAAAGAACTTCTTGTTCAAGCTAGCTAATATGTTATGAATTATTTCAGCATGCAATAAAATTACTTTTCTATTTAAGTAAAAGTCTTTTTAGTATTAAATAATTATTGGAGCTTGGAATTTAAAAATAATTCCAACAAACGAAATCTAAATTTAGGCTAACACCTTACCGGTGGTCTTGGGTTCAAATCCAGGAGAGCCGAAGGATAGTTTCCTTCATGTCAATTATAGTGTAATACATATGTATTAATTTTAAAATGTTTTAAAAGTATAATGTTATTACTTGAGACAGGAATATTGCACGTATAGTATAATATTGTTAAAGTTTGTGCCAAAAGTAGACAGGAGACAAACAATAAATGTCGCGGTCGTCAAGTAAGGCGACACCCATCTGTCAGGCCTGCGGGCTGGGTCGGGGTGAGGAGAAGTTGCAGCAATACACGTCACAAGCCCCCATGGTTCTCAAGCGAGGACAGCATTCTTCAGCTGACAAGCAACAAGCACGTCCAGACAAGTAAAATAATGAATAATCCCATTCACCTTGTCACAAGCTTAACAATCAGTTTTGACAATTTGGAAATCTGCATCTTGCAGAAAAGGCTATAATAATCATGTAGAAAATTTGTGAATTATAAATAGTTTATTAAAAATGTATCTATCTAAATGTACTTTTTGAAAATTATTACTCTAGAAACACATCACCGGCGTTAAACCTTAAAGTGGGCGTTTGTTTATATTTAGATCTTTTCCCTGTATGCAAAGAAGTGTTGTTATTTCTTCTAAAATTGGGAATATTTTAAAATAAATTCTAAAGAAAAATGCATACACACAATTAATTTTTTAAACAGTTTTAAGCATATAATTGACTTATAAAAACGGAGTTATATTAATAAGTACATAAAATAAAGAAATTATTTATGATACAGTGAAGAGAAAAGTGTAAACCCACAGGATTATTTTTAAATACGTTGCTTACTTCTATAATGTCAACAAAACAGTATAATTAAACAAAAATTATACATATTTATATTTTTCATCTTTGTATCCCATCGAGGAGTTGGTTCAAAAAATCAGTATACATAAATAAGATTTGTGATGAATACCTATCCAGCTTATATGAAAACAATAACATACTTGTTTTTTCTCAAGCAATCTGTAATTAAGTAAATTTTGTCTTACAGGATGAGAGAGAAATGTGAGACACCCATTTGGATTTTTTTTTAAATAAAATAGATTACTTTTCTTGGAATAGTTTAAAATCTGAACATCCGTGTTCATATAAACAACTACGTGCTAATTTTTAGTTGTGTATGCTTTTATTATAGGGGGATGTTGTGGAGAATGAAAGTGTAATCGTAATCTCTTTTCACCACTCTAAATAGATTGAAAATCCAATATGATATACCAAAAATATGTTTTCATTTATTTATTTATTTAATAACTTCTAAAGAAAAATGCTTAAAACAATTAATAATATAAATATGATATATTAATCTATGATATATTTTCAATAAAAGGTAAACCACATTATATGATTGTTCAACGAATATATAACTGATTTTATCCATTTCTTTAAGGGAGTTGCATCATAGTTGATATACACTTTCTTAAATGGTTTTGAGATCAGAAAAATCATGCGAAAATGTAATTTATCCTCTGACAGTTAATTTGGTTTAAAGGTAAATTTCAATTATTACTGTAAATGTCGTTTGTTTCTTGAGGAGGAATTGTGACCTCGTGAAATAAAAACTGTCCTGATAATCTTTATACCAGTAATAGCTGTTATTATTTTGTATAGAGACTTTTTCAAATTAAGGGGCTATAGTAGGTCCACACTATTGCTTGGATGATGTTGCTTCTGTTAAATTTTAGACAAGAAATCAAACATCAGCCACTTAATATAAAGTACGCTAATAACGTACACCACTAACGCTTTTCGACTTAACTAAAGTTATATATAGAATCATCATCATCCAATTAAACATATACAAAAATAAAGGCCCTTTAATTTTTAAAAGTCTCATATTAGTTTTATTTAATCTTGTTTATCCATGCAAAGTTAATTAATTAAATTTATGTGGCGTAGGTCACACTTAAATGTTTTGTAATTAAGTCTGACAAGACTACAAAAGAAATAAAATTAAGAGTAAAAAATTAAGCATATTCCTCAACCTCATCATTTTACTAAATTATTTAACAGTAAGAGACTTTTAGAATTTAAATGAGAATATTACGCTTACGTTACTGTTGGAAGAGTAATTTACATACATAATTTACGTACATGATATACACTTCATCATAACTCATTAATCTCTAGTTTCATAAGTCTCGTTAAAACTATTTCTTTGTTGTTTTTTTATAGATTAATTTCCAAAATAAAATAGATCTATTTTTATCGTATTGCAAGGAAAATAGTTTTTTGTATTGAAATTTGAACTTTTAAAGTTAGAAAAATAATGTGTTTTAAATAATTATCTGTAATTAAATCTAGAAAAACACATGATCTCTACCCAAAATATAATTTTTTATGAATTATTGGAAAGGCCAGGAAATCACATGCAACATAATAAAATATATGTTTATATTCTATCATAATAAAGTCAGATTTCTAACAAATATATATTGGCTGTTGGTTTAAACATAGCCTTATAATAATTAATAGATATAATATTCAAATAAAGCCCTATAAAGTTATGAAATATATTTCGAAGATCTTATCTACTTTCATGAAACATTCCTATTAAAAGTGCATCTAAGATATTTAATAGATAGATCAGAAATAATTCCAAACCAGGGAAAAGGTCTTAGTGGAATCATGCAAAGCAATTATACTATTATCATGTCTTATAGTAACAAAATTGGGAATTTCATTTCAGACAATCTGTATTTCAAAGAACTTCGAGAGTAAATATTGTAATATTTTCTCAATAATTCCTTAGTGTGTGGGTATGTCTATTGTACCGTATATGTTTGATATTTTTCAATTATCGACTTAATATTTCTGATATATTTATTAACAACACAAATTGGAATTAAAATAAAGACGAAATTAAATTCTATTGACTCATTAGGTTTTGTTACCTAAAATTAACCTCAAGATAGTCTTATTTAATACTAAAATTGTATCCTACACCAAAAAAACTCCACATACTGTAGCTTTTAATTCCTATTTGCACCAAAGTAACTAAATAAATACAAAGAAAAGCCACGAATTTCCTTTACCATGTAATTACACGTTACGAATGCAAGCCCTTAATTTAAAATATAATTACTTTCTACAAACAACAGACTATTAATTTCACAGGGAAATTTCTGCGCACATTCTTTATCCAATTCTCTCTTATGCAACGGGGTTTTAATTTGTTCTTGAAAACACTAATTAAAACGATATATTAAGATCCCTTTACTGCTATCCAAACTTCAAATGTTAGATTAATTAATCTGGAAGTTCATTAATTTGAAGAAACATTTCCCAATTAACACAATTTGATTAGCTGATCTCCTAAATTAAATAGTGTAAAGTAACTAATTTATAAATAAAACACTTATGACGAAAACAAGTCTTCAAATATTTCGATATCAGCAGTTCGATTTTAATGTACATAATATTTTATTTTAAGTTATCAGAGTACATTTCCAATATATTTTTCCAATATTTAATTACGCTTTCATTTCAAAGTTCACTTAGAGTAACTTATTAATATTTCATAAATCCAATGCTGTTAGTACAGTGATAAGTCATAACATTTTATTATATATTTATCTAAAAAGCAAGACACATTAATTTTTCCATGTTTTCGCACGCACATATGCGATTTAAATTAATTAAATATTCATACATTTTAAATTTATATTGCCTACATTAATGTTCAGATAAGTGTCAGAAGGGTGTTAAATTATTTATAGGGGTTTATTAAATGTACAAATACACGTATAGTTTCAAGGACTGTTCTATTACACTAATGAACATTGATATGATATGAATACATTTACCTTTGGTGGTAGATCAACGCCAATTCAAATATAGAGCTTCCTCCAACTTATGAATCTTTAGCTTTCTTATGAAAAATTTGTTTACAAAAAGATTTTCTTTTGCATAATAGTCCATATTATACTGTATTACTATATATTTAAACTGTTATTATTATTTTTGATCTTACAATATTTATATATTTTAATCAAATATTTACAGCTAATATTTGTATTATATCCATAATATATTGTAAACAATAAGAGGATCCTGGCTAAAACTAATGATTATTGCCATTGTTAAATTTCTGAATCAGATTAGTTACTCGCATTCTCGCATATCGTCATATTATATGATACACGCAAACACTATACACAAGTACTTCTAAAATTAAATTCAATCATTTTTTGTGTTGTAGACTTATTCATAAAATTTTATTTCTCTTGTCAAAATATGTAAAGAACTTTTCTTTGTGACGTGAATATATGCATTGAATTAATAGAAACCATTTATGAATTAGAAAACCATTTTCCAATAAGTAGTTTTTGATAATAATTTATATTATCAGTTGACGATATATGACTACGTCAGTGTAAACAAACGTGCAAAGGCTTGAACTTACTGTTAATTTGGAAAATTAAAATAACCTACAACTTAAAACTCGCTGTCCAATATCAAAATCATCCAAAGTTTTTGGTGGGTTATTAAAAATAAACATTAAAGTGAAACTATTACAGGCCATTAAAAAAAACATATCCGTTAATATATTTTAAGTTAGTCGGGACGATTAATTTTTATCGCCTCTTACGAACATTATTTAGCTCATTGTTTTTCCGTGGATAGTAATGAAATGTCTTAAGGTCTTATTTTTATCGTTATATTTAAATTTTTGTTCAGAAGTTTTGTTTTGGAGGTTTATTTCCGTTTTACTACAAATTTTTGTTTTAAAAATACTGACGTAACTGCATTTTGTTTAGTTTACATGCTGTTAAATAGTTTCTTCCTCCATGTCTTATGAATGATTTGAATGCGAATACAAAGTTTAAAATTAGTTTTTTTTATTGTAAAGTAATTTATTTCTTCATTACACAACATATTATTGAATTCAAATCGTCCACTACTTCTCAAGGTCAATTACTACAGAGTTTAGGAGTAAGTTAGAGATAACGCATCTCTTACTTCTGTATGTTTTTTATTTTGTTTTATCAGCAACGCCTACCTTGTACTTTACCGACCTTCCTATCATTCTGTTTGAGAAGATCCTCGCACAGTCCTGTATTCCATGAATAGGTAGAACAACGAAAAACATTAAACTAACAAATTTGTTCTTACCAATCCAAAATCATATACATTTTAACGTGTGAACAGATTCATTATTTTTTACATTATATAAAATAAATGGTGAGATCACTTTTCAAAACGTTGTTCAACATGCTATAAAATTCATATTAAAAAAACTTTGGTTCCCCTTTTGGTTCTGTACTGAAAACTTTTTTGTATTTACACGTAAATTATTATTTATGCTTTTAAAAATTTGACAGATACATATAATTATCAGCTTATTAGAGAATCTCCACAGTTCAATCTCAGGTAATTGCCATTTAACAACTACAGTTCCTACCAAAACACTCATATGAGACTCCCAGAGTTATATAGTTTATTGCAATTTTTGTAATAATTCAAGTTTTTCAAAAATCCATCGCTGGTACTCGAGATATAGTCTACGTATTTATATCAAATTTTAATCAAATCGATAAAGATAATAATTGCAAGTTTACCTATCAGACGTTAAAACTATATTAAAATTTATTCGAAAAATGTACATTACTGATTTACAATGGAAAGAGTTCATATTGTAAGAATTCAAACATTAAGAATACATGGGGGGAGGGGGGTTTGAAGCCTTATACAGGTCTGTAGTAGAGAAGCTTTACTGCTATTTCGATTTAAAATCAAGCATAGTGGATTTTATGTTCATATTATTAAAAAAAGATTTCTTAAAAGTTCATATACCATAAAACATCCTTAAAAAGTTTGCAGTGCGAAGTAATACATGAACCCAACCTTTGAAGAAACTCAGATGTTGAAATGGTAATTTTGAAAGCAGACAAATACATTACCTCTTCTCGTTTCAAAGAAACTGAAGCCCTTCGTTATATCAACTAATGCACTGAAAATTAGATACTACTCGGAGCGAGCGCGATGAGAGCAAAGAGCGCATATTAGATCCAAGCAACTCTCCGGCGAGTCAAAGCGAATTTCCTCGTTTCCCGGGAAAGTTGAGAGTCTGTCGAGCTCAGTCTTTGAACCTTGTCTTTTGCCATTACTAAAAGGAAATGTAAATTAAAAACACAATTAGAGAGCACATAGCCCTGTTTGATCGCAAAGACCTTCTGCCGAACAAAAGGACTTTATTATTCTGGCAGTCCCGGCCGAGAAGACACAAAGGGACGCTTACAATAATTAATTTCGCTATTCATTTGAAAACGAACAAATGTTTGATCGCTTCGTCTTATATTTCGTTATAGAAAGCACAGTTGAAAACTGTACTTAGTGCACAGCTTACTCATCACCCAATGCATTTTTCGTTGTTGTATTGAATCAGTGGACTATTAAGCTTAAAACTAAATTTAACCATGTACTTCTTAGAGTTGTTTTACTAATGATACACTTTACATGCATGTGATAAATATCGGCAAAGGTTATGTAAGTGTGTGTTTTTGTGCAGTTGTTTGAAAAAATTATTTCAATGGAAGGCGAAATCTACTTGAACACTTTAAGAATAAACAGACAATTTATCTTTTATTACAACTTTCGTAGTAACTTGTTATTGCATCACAATTAAATAATTACTGTAATAAAATGCTAAACCTTTTGTAACACTTTTAAAAATGAAAAGTAATTTTTGTTAATTACGTGGTACCAATTACTTAAATCTACATTTGTCCACAAACAAAGCATACTTTTACGACCAAGACAGATAAAACAGGCACAGGTTTCATTTACTACCAAATATCGAGTAAAACTCCTAGTTTAGGAGGCCATTTTGTAGTTTCAGCATAAAACAAGTAAGAATTTTGCCTCCTTAAAAAATTCTAAATTGTTCTGTCTCACCTAGAGGGAGGGGGAGTTCCACCTCTTTTACACCCCCTATCAACTTCCGTCGATAGTACTTCATATCGTATTAAATTCATCTAGTATAAACATTTACACCTTACTAGTAATATATAATTTGTCTACAAGAAGTAAAGGAACAAAGATCTGTTTTAAAATACGTGACCCATAACAACAATTAAATGATAAACGATTGAGGATATCAACTTTAAAACTTTCATTTCATAAACATGAACATCATCTTTTTACTCGATATAAAAAATAAAGGATTTGTGAAATTGCTATTTAAAATTTGCGCTATTATCAAATTCCTAAAGAGAAATCAAAACACAATTGTCTGAAAGTTGCTAACGTGTTTCATATACTTATTTCAACTAAGATATTCCATATATTTTAATGGATTTATTTATCACTTTGCGCTGTTATGGACCATTCAACTATTCTCTCAAAGTACATTAGTTACTAACGGCATCTTTGTCCTATGAAAGCTAGAACACTTTGTTTTAACGTGTACTCTTTACCCGACGTGTTTGTAATATACTCTACATTATTACAATAGTCCTCTATTATAGTCCTTTATCTTTTTTGGGTTGTTAAAGGCAGGTTAACTATTTTATTTTCTCAAATAATTTAATTTAATTCATGTAAACTAGAACACGTGTGTTTTTTCAAAGTGTATTCTTGAAGTAGGCTTTACAATTTAACTTACCATTTTTGAGTTTGGATGTAGTTTTGCTAGGGATGTATATGTGGTGTTGTTCTTATGATATAAGCTTATACCATATTCAAATCTCGATCGTTGTTTTAATATTGCCTTACGTAAAGATAGCTAAAATCTAATAAAATTGTTATATAAAACGATATAATAAAATTGTTGATATGGCCTTAAATTTAAAAAAAAACCAATAGTTCTATTTCATCTATTTAATTTCTCATAATCTTCAAACTAGTTTGAATTAGACGCATTCAGCAAATTATTGCTTCTAAGTACATACTAAATACTTCATTAATCTCAAGATATATGAATAGTTTTATATCGGTCGATTAGTTTTATATTTACCGTTTACACCTTTTGTTTACATTAATGTTAAAAAGCTATTTATTGTTCATTTATAAATTTAAAATGATCTGGATATTTCATACTTTCCTCAGAATATATAAAACTTATAACGTGCTCTGATAGAGATACTGGAGAATGTAAACATGCCACGGATGTGTTTGCTCAGAAGTGAAAATGTACGGCATGAGAAGTGTTAAGTAAACAACCAAAACCTTGTTTGGCATCCCTGGGATCCTTCCAGTAAATACTCTTTTTATAAAGATTGATGTAACATTAGGTAGTTACTGAATTCAAATAAAATATTAATGTGTAAACACTTTATTAGATGCTGTTTAGTACACTAATTAATTTGCTAAAGGTAGGCTCATACTCCCCATATAAGACTGAGCATTTTACCTGATTATTTTCTCGGACCACTTGATGCTTTATCTTGAGATAAAATATTCATACGGAAATGTACGGGTTTTTATAATCTATATTAAACAATTCCTTCAGTATTATTAAACCAAGACAAACTTTAAAAGTCACGGATTTTAATTTTTATTATCTTCAAACATTATGCTCATTATGGTTATGTGCACATAAGATACGTCATGTTACTTACAAAATCGAAACGTGTGGAATAAATTGAAATCTTAATCTTAAAATCTAAAATGCATTTCATTATGGGATAACAGTGAATTTACCAATACGTATCAATCTGTAAGAGACGAATTGACACAACAGTTATGGTAAAATTGAAAAACAAATCGAATAACATTAACCTGATTCAAATCATTTTAAAACACTGTTATATCTCAAATTATTGAACATAATTACAAGAGCAATGAAACTAATTAAGATATTTACTGGATTTGGAACAAAGTATCATTGGTTCCTTTATACTATATTATCGAAAAATAAAAGATTATTTCTTTAATAATTTTTAAAGGTTTTAAATAAAATCAATTTAAAATCAAATAAAACTGGGTAATAAATTAACAATCAAATATTTTAATTGGAAGTGTCCAGAGTAAAATTCAGACAGTGCATTAAAACTTGTGAACTGTATTTTGGTTATAACCAGATTGAACTAAAGAAGGAAATATATTTAGAAACTTACTTAAATCGACTCATTGGTAAAAACATTGAAATAATGCATTAGCAAACCAATGTCGTAATTATTGCTTTGCAAATTTGTTCTTTAAGCCTACACGACATTTTGTTTATGATCTAGTATGTTTTATATAAAAAAGTTAGAGTAGTTGTTTAGAAAGTTTTTGGTCACATAAATCATTCAATCGCCAACTCTGTTAATGGCACTGTTACATTAAGGCCTATCAAATATAACGGCAAATATTTTTCAAGGGTGCTCGAAGCCAAAAATTAACGCAGCCCATTTGTATATAAAACGAGCTCATCTCCAAGTGGGCCCCTCCTAAAGGTGGTCATTTTTCGTAATACGCCCAGAATTGGATTTCTGCCCAATGTAAAACCGACCCCCGCCTTTGACTGAATAATTATAAGAATTAGCATACAGAATACATGGAAAACCGAGTTAGGATCTTGGGGCCGAGACCTGTTTGGGTCCGATATATCCGGTCCGCTCGTTAATTAATTGAATTATGTATTCCGCGCAATATCTGGTCTTGACGATATTGCTGAAAACAACAAGGGGCGAGATGGCTCTCACGGATTTCACAATGGGCAATTATTTTCCTTATGATTCCCTTGGCGATCACAAATTAGGATGTATTTGTTTTTTTTACGAATACTTAATTAAATTAGTGACATCCTAATCCTTATTTTTCCAATGTCTGAAAACTTCATTTTTTAATACTCCTGGTATTTTTATTCAGACCTATTATTATTTCTTTGAAATAAGCCATGTTTTTTCTCACTAACATTATGGAAAATAAAAATGCTGATAAAATTTAATTGTTTACCAAAAAACTAAATTCAAAATGCAAACAGATCAATAGATATTAAAATAATAATTATTTTAAAAATTATGGATATGCTTTATTTGATTTCTTACTAAAACAAGACCGTATTAGAATAGTTAAAAGGTAGGAACACTGCTGTGTTTAATAATACATTTATACCTCACATATTAAAACTCTAAATTACCTTTTTCGGTCGCGTCATTAGTGGAAGATATCGGAGAAATTTGATTGTGAGAACCCTCGCCTGTATGTAATTGTTCAATTGGGTTTATACGCCGTTCACTTATAGTTCTGGATAAAGATTATAGCATTTAAAGGCAACCAACCTATGATTACAAAATGTTTTTGAACAAATAAATATTACTAAAAAACGGTTACACTCAAAAGTTTACAAACTTTTCATAAAGTTTCTACGTGTATTGTGTATTATGTTAGTGTACGAGTATGTACTCAAAATTCTGATTCCTTTGCCGTATGCCTTCGATAGAAAAATATCAATTCATTAAAATTCCTGTTTTTGAAGTACGTATTTCAAATTATCAATACTCAAATTCAACAGTCAGTGCCTTAAAATTATTTTCAAGGATGCTTACAATTTGTCTAAATATAAATTCTGATCAATGAAATTTCAATGACATGTAAT
Organism: Homalodisca vitripennis; assembly: GCF_021130785.1. Taxonomy (NCBI): domain Eukaryota; kingdom Metazoa; phylum Arthropoda; class Insecta; order Hemiptera; family Cicadellidae; genus Homalodisca; species Homalodisca vitripennis. The sequence continues at coordinate 191,775,250 of NC_060207.1, forward strand.
ATCTATTTTTGTATTAGTTATCACAAAGTATAATATAATATATTCGTTCAAAGAAAATGCACCTCTGACCTTGTACTATTTTAATGTACATTAAGTATATTTTGGATTCAAATAGGTATATTTGTTACATATACAAGAAAAAATATTTTATATTTAATAAGATTTTATATGAGGGTAACCTCTACCTTACAAATCTCTTATAACCCTCAAGAGGTTTTTGAGTTATTTGGGAATATTGATCAAAGAACACAAAATAATGAATCTATAAATAAAGAAAGGAATGAGAAGAAACTTTATGAATTGAAATTAATAAAAAGTCTCCAAGAATCAGTAATCGCTTCATCCTTTGATACAACAATCCACCCACGTATAGTTAACAAATCAAATACTACATTTATAGAAAATTAAATAAAGCTGTTTAAAAAAGATAAAAATATAACTTAGATCAAACAAACATAAAAAAGTACTTGAATAAATTGATATTAAATAATAAAACAGCAATTGCATATTTACCTACAGAAAAGATTTTATATTCTGAAAGATAATAACATTAATATACAGAAGAAAAAAACAAGTCACACGTTATGGCAAAATGTAACATCCATAAACCACAACATTGACAGCTAAAGCTGACAAATTTAACACAATTTTAAATTTGGGCGAAAATGGATAATACCGAAAATGGTTAAGTTTTATAAATATAAACGAAAACATTATGTTATTAAATTAAACTTTTTATTTATATTTACCTCAACCCACTACTGTACCTGGTGATGGTTTAACTGAATTCGAAATGTATATGGTAAACATTAAAAATCATAAAATTGTTAAAGGAACTTCATATTTATTGATTATATTAAACTCTTGTGGAGCTACACTACTAACATGGATGAAGTATTTTTTTTTAAATTGAGGTTATCATATTTTGATCTGTATTTTACCTCTTTAAAGTTATTGATGTCTCTCAAAAAGACTCGGTATGCATACACATTCCTAGACAGTTATGGTCAAGTACACTATCAAGAAACTATTATCAAAGTGTGGTTTAATTATTTTTAGAAACATTTTCGATATTCTTTAACGTGCTTCATGACGTGCTCACGTTTTCATGAGTTCAATCGACCAGACCAAATGCTGCTTGTAGTAAATGTGGAAACATAAAACGAGTTATTATGTGGGAAAGGGGGAGTTATCCCACCCACACTGATGTAGTTAGCCGGGAAGACGCCCACGCATGGAGGGATTTTCCCCCATCTTCTGCAAGATAAACCGAAGTGCCAGCGAGGGATCCCCCTACACTTGGTTCGTTACCAGGCTACCAAATGAGAATATTAATACACGCCGGGAGGAATTAATTATGAAGTAAGCAAAACAAGACAATATCGGCGTGCGTGATTAGGGTAGAAGCACTCAAGAAAGGGGTTGAAAATTAATTTCCGCTTTTTAAGGATTACAGAGAGTATATGACTCTTTTTTTATTTATGGATATATAACATTGCTGATTAGACAAAATATAGAATGCAATAAAAAGTTACTTGACAAAAAACTTAACAATTAACAATAAGAATTTACCTGTTCAAATACATTTAATTAATACAGCCGGCATCTGTCTTGAAATAATTGACAGTTGGTAATTTTGTAATCAAGATGAAGTTTAGTACGTAAAAGAGTGAGATAAAATATTCTGATTATCAGCTTACTCTAACAGTTCTTACATAACTAAGTATAGGCTGTACCCACTAGATCTATAAATCACTCAATAGGCTGAACGAGTTTCAAATCATGCCATGCCCTTGGGGTGACTCAATAAAAGCACTGTTTTATAACGGATGGCTCGCAAAAATATCCGCAAAAAAGGTTTTGAACATTGTTATTAATTATTATATATTTAGAACGTGTCTTTTACAAATCTAGTTTAAAACGTGAATCGTAGAGTATATAAGCTAATTTCCATTTAACATCTGTAAGAGGATCATGCTAGTTACTTTATTCATTGCTTACGTCTTTGGATTTTGCCCTCTTTGGTCGATTTTAAAATTGATCTTAATACTAGGATCAGCTTATAAATTTAGCGTCAAATTTTGATAATACCCATTCGTACTGAGGCTTCATATTTATAATAATTCACTAAAATCTTTTATAGGTAAGGCCAGAGAAAAGTGGGTGAAAATAAAGACAACATTAATGTATAGTACTTTTTTTTAAATGATATGGGTGTACCACGTTGCTATGTAAAAACATTGTCCCTTCATAATAACTCATTATATTTAATTCAATATTTTTCAATAATGTTTTTTAAAGATTTCATATTTTAATTCCTTTAAAAACAACGTCATTTCTTTATAGTTTATTAATTCATATACAGGCAGTAAAAATCATATCTATACTTGCAGAAGTTATTTCTAGGACCTAAATACAAACCTTTCCAAAATTATTGCTTAAAATGCTTATAACTCCTCATGGAATGATAACAAATTTTTTATCTATTTTCATTGTATTCAGCATATTGTATTACTTCAAAATTCAGAATGATCTACCACAGTTTGAAGCTTAAACACAGTTTATAAGAATACATTTTATGATATAAACGATACTTCTGCATAGTTGCTTGTGTTGTTGTTATATAGTGGAAAATTGTTGTGTTTAACTTTAGTGGAATGTTTCATAGAGCTTCGCTTGAAGCTGCATTCCTGTAGCAAAGTCAAGAAAACCAGGAACCACAGAAAGTCATCCTGCTAACCACAGCCCTCGTTGATGAATACGCCTGAAGGACTTGGACATTCCATCAGTTTAGTCTATCTAGGCCAGAGCCTTTTGCGTTTATAAGTTATTGTTATAGTACACTCACAGTTTGTTGAGAGATGTATTAATCATAATATATTCCAAAATTGAGCAAATCACAATTAATTACATGTTGTTTTTTTTTTTTTTGTCAGTTCAGTAGTATTTTAAACTGGTTATTAAGACGAGTTATTAACATGTTGCTACTCATCTAACTAGGTAACAATTTACTTACGATAAATTACTAACATATATCCCATATGGTTGATTATCATTATTATCAATGAACTAATATTTATTTGTATTCGATAAGGCTTCACTGCAACATTGGCTCATACATATTGTGAATATGACTGGAATGAAATAGCAGGATTGAGATATTTTCACATTCACAATGACTAAAACGAATGTTAGTAAAGGGAACAGGGTTTTGTGGACATTTTTATCGTTCAGCGATACAAGAAATCAGTAATATCGTTCTACGTTTCCTAATAGTGTTAATGTAGTATCCACCTGAGGAAGAGGTCAGATTTCAAATCCTGAAAAATAATTTTACTGATTTCTTGTATCACTGAATGGTGGTAAATAATCGAAAATATCCTTCTTTTAGTATCCTTTCATCGTCAAAAACGATAATTTTTCGTGAATACTGAAAGAAATGTCTTACTAGTGAGAAAGGTACCCTTGTACGAAAACTAATCATTTGTTCCAAAAACTTACTTTTTTCCAAACGAAGCCGAGATATGTTATAAAAATTACGTATCACACATAGTGTTGTGAAAAAGTAATCTATGTTCACAAAATTAATAGTTAAAACAAGGTTTAAAAATTCGCTAGAAAGATTAAATTGTGTTTAAATCCAGATGAAGGTATGTATTTTATTTTGTTCTAAATCAAAATAAAATACACTATAACACTACATTAGTTAACTTTAATAATTGTAAAGATTTGTCAATCGTACTTTTTTACAACCACACACTACATCTAGCTCTCCTCCGACTGTGAAAAAAGATGTTTAAATTTACCTCACCTTTGAAAGACCATCACACATTATCACTGTCTTGTTACAATAGCTAAACATGGTCGTCCGTACTGAATATATCTGAGAATCCTGCAGTACGGATGGTTGAGGTAATAAATAAATAATTTTATAAAGTACCATGATTAAATATACTGTGATTAAATTATGCAAAAATTAGATATTCAGAATTTCTAAATAATAAACAATTTATTCTTATATCTACAGAGTGATTAAAATTTTAAAGTAGTACAAAATAATTATTATTAAATTTAGATATAACATTATTGTTATGGAAAATTTAGTGATTTATCATTATTAACTAGAAAACATTTGTAATTTAATGATTTAAAATTGTTTATCAACTGTTCCAAATGGCTTGACTATCAATATAAAATAAAATTGTAGCATGAGGAAAATTATAACAGAAAAATCATAAATTTGTACTGTATTTTCAGTGAAGGTTCTTGTTTGTTGTCATGTAAATTCACGGATTTCTCAAGCTGTTTTGACGAGTTACAGAGAGCTCTAGACGCCTGGTAAGACGTCCTGGAGGCGAGCACTCACTGAGGGGTGGTGGGTGGCGCCCCCGCTACTGCGCACACTAAAAAATCGCTTTTTCTACCGAAGAGATGGAGACGCGAGGCGCAACTCGGAGACTGCTGCTATGATCCTGCAGTGCAGAGGGAAAATGGCGGCGGCGTCGCGCCGTGCTAGGACGGCTCCGTCAAGCGTCACGACGCCTTCAAGATACAACAGTCTCGCTATTGATCTAAGGCTCTTCCGAGAATTTAGACTCATCAAATTTCAGATGTTAGTTTCAGCAATCTTATTCATGTGAAGAATGTACAATAAACATTAATTAATATTTAATAAACAAAACAACTCATCCTGTATAGTAATATATTTATCCCCTGTCATATTAGATTAAAACTACCTCTAACTTGCTTATTAAAAAAAACAACTGTATTGTGTTATAAATAATATACTAAAAAATATACAATGAATTAATCACTACTTGGGCTATTTACAGAATTACATACACCTATAGGTTTATAAAGAAAATATAGGTCAGGTATAAAATGCTAAAATTACCGATAGTATAGACAATTGAAATGTTTAATTTGTTAACTTATTTCAAACTATTTCAACAATACACATAGAAATAACTTGTACATGATGCGTCACAAAATATCCCAATTTGAAGTACTTTAAAATTTCACAGCATGTTGCCTCATAGTGTTCCTTTTGTATATGATAAGCAATTATTTAGAATATTAAAATTTGTCTATAACTGACTAGTAAATACACAATTCGAATAAGTAGAAGAATTCTTCTACAAATTTCTTACAAATTTGTAAGAAACTACAAATTTTAGACTAAAATTCGAGTTGCTGTGACACATTTTAATGTTTGTCTGTAAACACTACAGGGATTCATTTTCTGTCTAAGTTGCACTAAATTTGGTGCAAATCATCTCTAGTACATACTTCATTTATTTTTATAATTCAGGTCATTTTGGGCCATGAAACCAAAGCATTACGATAAAAAACATTTTTATCGATTAAAACATGAGAATCCTTTTTTTCTATTGAGGTATCATTAACAAGCCTAATGTACTGTCGCATAAGAATTTTTGTGCTAATGAGAAACCTTGGTTCTGGATAAGAACTGGTGTTAGCAAAACTTGACGTGTAGATTTTATAAACTGATCCTGGAATCAAGTATTATTTTTAGTAAAATGTTATCAAAGAGGATAAAATGCAATGACGAAAGCTATGAATCAAACAACTATTTCGTACCTCTTATGAATATTGTATAAAAATTACATTTTATATTGTAAGGTTTATGATTTAATATGTTTAATAATGATCACATCTGCACAAATACCTTAAAAAAGCCAAGGAGAGAGCTCTGAAGTGATGAACATTTCTTACAATACACTGTAAAGTTTAGCCAGTGAAGACAAAATTATGCCATTGAAAATGGGCATAGTGTTTCGTCAAATTATGCCAAGACATGTATTCATATGTCTTATGAATACATTTTAAGAATATATTTTCAGTTATTGTTTACATATTTTGTACTGCTATATTTTTTATTTGTTGACAAAATTGGTTTTTTATGGAAGAATTGCATATTTTATCGTAAAAAATGTCAAAACAGTGTTAAAACCTCATTTTCTAATTAATTTCCTTGAAGATGCCTACACTATTTGTAACAAAAATGGCGACAATACTGTTAGAAGAGTTATTTAAAATTATTTATTTGGTTTACAATTCTTTAAATTTATTATTTTTGTTACTGGATCATAATTAACACTACTTATGGTGTAATGTGTCTGTGTGATTATTATGTTTATTGAATGCCATACAAAAATTATTTTAGAATGGAACATCCTTCCCCTATAGCCTAGATTTTACATTAAAGAGTAAAAGTAAGAAATAACAGTGCATTTCTCATATGGTTTCCTGGACGCAGAAACTCCTTGACTGATTAAAAATCTGAGGTTAAAATTGTACCAATAATTTATTAGTCTTCTAATTAATGGCTATTTTTTATTGATAAAGAACCTATACTAGAGCTCTGATTATTATTGAGCACTTTTGAGCAGCTCTTCCTAAAGTAAAAGTATAGCATTATTAGCTTTTATAAAATACTTTATTTCCGGCCATTTAGAATAGTATACCTATGCATATGGTTGTAACCTAATGATGAACCTTAATTACGAGAATGAACCTCGTAGTCCTTAGAAGAACAAAACGATACATGCAAGAATAAAGGAAACTTTAGGAATTATTTGGAAGATAAGATAAAAATGCAAGTTTATCAATCTATATATGTGTTAATAATCTACACATGTCTTATCATAAAAACCCAGTAACGCCCTACAATTTAACGAAAAATCATCCAACGATAGTAAATTTTGCATGGTCGTTCAAGACTGATGAAACCTGTGGTATAAATTATACTATTGCATCCACAAAATGAACAAAAATGACATTTACATGTAAAAGTTGTTCATCAAGTTCTTTACCAGAAGAAAAAAGGCTTCAAAGAGAAGGTGTTTTGCTTAGATTATTAGCATCTACGTTGTTCTTGTCCTATTAATATTGTTTATTAATTGTATATATTTACTAAAAAGCAGTTTTGAACTTGAGGTTTCATTCCTTAGTAAAAAATTGTAGTTCTATCTTCAAATTCATGTTTTGTGTGGTAATATTGAATACGATGAATGATACAAAGGAGATGAAGGAACTCGTCAAGTGCGTTATAAGTGGTATCTTTATTCGTCCTGTAAACAATTGGACATAGAACCGCAAGGACCGTTCGCGATGATGCTCAGACAACACAAAATGTAACTACCAGCATTAAAATTTTAATTACATTCCTTTACATATTAATTTCTAAGAGGATATAATTTGTATTAAGAGTGTCACTAATGAAATTTCATAACACTTTTTTTCTCCACTTAGTGCTTTTAAAATTATACGCACTGTGTCAATGCGTAACATTTATATTTTCCAACTAGTACTATATTTATATTTCCCACTTTACTATTGAAAATCGTTATTAACATTCATCATCATTTTCCCCATAATTGATGGATCAAATACATCTCAAATAAAGGCATTAGTGAGGAAAAATCCAAAAAGTCCTTAATACCAATCTGTGACCACCATATTCCAACAAAAACGAATTAATTCTGAGAAAATTAGCAACAAGCCACAAAAACAATTAAAAATAGAGCCATTTACACTGCACATAAATTATTACAAGGTATGAATGACCTGCAGATGTGGTAGGATAACTTAAAACTAATTATCGTTACAATTATTTATGTAAAATGTCACACAATATTTATAAGGCAAAAACATTATTCACGCAATTTGATTTCCTCATCTGTGTATACGTTTTTAGGCCAGTTTACCCACTTTTTTGACAGTTTGTTGCTAAGATTCCTAGGGTTTTATTAAGGGCTTTCAATCTTCTAGGAGGCATATCGAGCAGCGAGTGAAATACAATTGCAGAGAGTGCGTGAATTCATTCCAACACCCACGAATGATCATATGAACCCTTAGGAAATATTTCGCTAAGTGAATTTAGGGCAAATAAATTTTGGCCAGGAGCAGAGCTGTTGGGTCTAATGTAACGGGTTGGAGTGCGAAGATTTTGATTTCTCCAAACAAACTTTACCGGCTTTAGCTATACCTTAGGAATACTAGGTACGTATTCCTATCACTTTTTGAGCCTATCACTGATCCTCCAAAGCTCGTTCAACGAGATGAAATAGTTTGCATTGATATGTCATATCTACTAATAAAATCTGGTAGCACCAAAGAAATTTTACCAATGATGGTAACCCTTAACTTAGTTCATAAACTTCCAGCCCGAAAAGGGAAACTTGTTTGGTAAATGTATCAATAAGGAAGTCCTCCACTAGGACGTGAATTACTGGATTGGCTTAAAAGGTGCTTGGGAATTATATATTCTCAGTTTAAGGGTATCCAATAACAACAGAATCTGCAAAAGTTCAGGCCTGCTACAGGAAACCACTGTATAATGAGGAATTGAGGAATGCGACTGCTATCACTAACCACACTTATATTTATATTATTCCTAAAAATCTAAGTTAATGTTTCTGTTAAAACTCTTTGTTTCCTTCCATATACTTTCAGGAGAATCTACTGTGGAAGTTATCTTCCATATATTTAAGGAACTATCCATGTCGGGTACTGTAAGTTGAAATAAAAGTTAGCTTCATTAAAAAGTGTGTCATGTTTTAGTGTGTGTTTGTTTTTACGTGAATTTTAAGAAGTTGAATTATTGTGGAATGTTAAGTTTATGCTCATAACCATCTTTTGTCTTTCAGTCATATTACTATGTAATAAAAACATATAAGTAAATTACTTTAAATTATTTAAAACATTTCATAAAACAAAATGTTTCAGCACAAGTTTTTTAAATTCCATTTCCACTGTATTCTAGAATCTTTACAGTTACTATTACTTAAACTTAGGGGTTTCTCAGTGTACAGATGCATACAATATGGATTACAAACGACAGATATGCATTATATCTTATGATTGTTTTTAAATTTTTGTGTAAATTATGAAATTGAGAAAATCTTATCAGAAACGTAACGATTATACTCCATATTGTAGTCTTAGTGTTAACAATGTATAGGACCATTTGTATTTGACTATTGTAACTAGTACACCATATTATAATAAAAATAACTACCATACAAATATGTCTCAAAATCACTTCTATTTTTACATTTCTCAGTGGTTTTTATTTGGAATAAATGGTTTTAAATATATTTTATGTATTAATGAATATTTTGTGAAAGATTTTAATGATTATAAGTTACACTATGATATGTTTTCTGATCTGTAAACATGCTTCCAAGTAATTTTCCCGGATTCAATATAAAATTGAAAGGAGGCGAGACCATAAGGTTCCATGAGATTCTTATGATAGGATTGATGGAAAACGTAGGTATTCCAGTACTATGTATGAAATACTTCCAATTCTATATAATGTATTGTCAAGACAAACTCACATAATATTTTAGTCACAGAGTATATAACATGAACCAAATTTATTTTGTAAAATAAAATGTACAGCTATTATGTGTGTTTTTTTGTTTTCAATGTTATTGCAATGTAACCCTGTTAACAACAAATACGTCAATTACTGGTGAATAATTATGGATATACGTTAACAAACTGGACTACACTTTAAGAATTTCCAACGTAAAACCTTCTATCTGTAAACTGAACTGTCTGAATATAAATTACAACATAAAGAAAACAGTATGGAGGATATTCGTTAAGATACCTGACATACAAAACTTGCAGGGTATAAATTCATAACATTAGGATGTTTTCAAAAATTTTAAAGATGATTTACTTTACAACTGTAAGAACACTGTTTGACGTAAAAAATAATATAATGAGTCAAGAGAAAATAGGTAACTCGTTAAACCTATCTGCAAACGTCTATTGCACGGCATGGGCTGTTTGGTTTTTGCTTAAACTATATCAACACATTTGAGAACTATACTAAAATATACTATAACAAAATATACAATATTAAAACAAGCTAAAGTTCTATCCATTAAGGCGTGCTGCCGCATTCAATCTGTCTTGATTGTACATAATGTACTTTTTGACAAGTATCGCATGCTAAATCATAAAAGTCACGTGATTGACCGCAGTACACAACAAGATAGCTTGCTTCAGCTGCCAAGAGTGAGTTTTGAGTTGGGAAGGAAGGCCTTTCCTACTTTGCTGCCCATGGATACAAACTATTGCCATCCAATCTGAAGGAAGGTTGACACAAAAATTAAAAAAATATTATAGTTTTGTTACTCAATATACCTAAATAAATGTAACAATGTTCTAATTTCTTGTAATTTTGTATGTAATATAAGTATACGTATTGATAAGTTATTAGTAAATTGATCTATGTTGTCTTCTTAAGAAATTTTGGAAATAAAGACATTATTGCTATTATTAAAAGTATAGCTTACCCATTGTAGCAATTAACTATAAACTTATAAAAAAGAAGTTATCTGATGATATGGGCTCAGTAAATTTTAATTAAGGAGCTGAAATTTGGCCAGTAACATTTTAAAAATATAAAATTAGGAAGTGTATTATAATGTAAAAAGTTTTATTGGACTTAGTAGGCATTTCAAAGGTAACGAAGCATTTGACAGTATATTTAAAAACTATACCAGGAAATGATATTCATGAAATAAGTTACTTAAATGTACTCATTGTAGTACATTTAATACGTTAGTCAGATTCATTCAGTATTTAAACAAGCACATGAAGTATTGATATTTGTACTATTTTTAAACTCACTACAGTTTGTGAATTTGAATATTAATCTTACAGTTACTCATGGTATATACTTTAGTGTGAAGTGAATTAATGTAAACACTCTTAATCTTTTATTTAAGTAAATATCTGGATTTTACTTTATGGTAACAAGAATCTCTAAAATTGCTTGACTTGTTTCATTCGAAGTTGCAAGAAAACATAAAGCGGTTTCCAACACTTCTAACTAAACTGATTGAATGGGTCGGTAGAGAATATATATACAGAATTTGACATCACTCACACCCAACCTCTCTCCAGTCTGTTTGATTGCGGAAATGAAGGAGTTCACCCCATTCCCATCCAGTGCACACCTGCTCCCTCGCCACACCATCTCTCAGGGCTCCCTCATGTCATTACACCATGTAGTTCTTCACACCATTCACTACAACCATCCAACCTCTCTCAGTCTGTTTGATTGCGGAAATGAAGGAGTTCGCCCCATTCCCATCCAGTGCACACCTGCTCCCTCGCCACACCATCTCTCAGGGCTCCCTCATGTCATTACACCGTGTAGTTCTTCACACCATTCACTACAACCATCCAACCTCTCTCAGTCTGTTTGATTGCGGAAATGAAGGAGTTCGCCCCATTCCCATCCACTGCACACCTGCTCCCTCGCCACACCATCTCTCAGGGCTCCCTCATGTCATTACACCGTGTAGTCCTTCACACCATTCACTACAACCATCCAACCTCTCTCAGTCTGTTTGATTGCGGAAATGAAGGAGTTCGCCCCAATCCCATCCACTGCACACCTGCTCCCTCGCCACACCATCTCTCAGGGCTCCCTCATGTCATTACACCGTGTAGTCCTTCACACCATTCACTACAACCATCCAACCTCTCTCAGTCTGTTTGATTGCGGAAATGAAGGAGTTCGCCCCATTCCCACCATCCACTGCACACCTGCTCCCTCGCCACACCATCTCTCAGGGCTCCCTCATGTCATTACACCGTGTAGTCCTTCACACCATTCACTACAACCATCCAACCTCTCTCAGTCTGTTTGATTGCGGAAATGAAGGAGTTCGCCCCATTCCCATCCACTGCACACCTGCTCCCTCGCCACACCATCTCTCAGGGCTCCCTCATGTCATTACACCGTGTTGTCCTTCACACCATTCACTGCAACCATCCAACCTCTCTCAGTCTGTTTGATTGCGGAAATGAAGGAGTTCGCCCCATTCCCATCCACTGCACACCTGCTCCCTCGCCACACCATCTCTCAGGGCTCCCTCATGTCAATACACCGTGTAGTCCTTCACACCATTCACTACAACCATCCAACCTCTCTCAGTCTGTTTGATTGCGGAAATGAAGGAGTTCGCCCCATTCCCATGCAGTGCACACCTGCTCCCCGCCACACCATCTCTCAGGGCT